>NC_083097.1:131944209-132088749 GCF_949774975.1 Lagenorhynchus albirostris
TAAAGAAATCATTAGAATTAGGTATCCTTGAGAGTTTAAAGCTGATACTCATTTGATTTGAAAACATCGCCATGACAGATTTTGTCTTTTCCTTCTACCGTTCTGATCGCCAAACCACAGACAGGAAATACCCAGAACATTTTAAGGTCATTGCTCAATGAGGGAGCTGCATGTAGGTACCACATCTGACTCAGGGGGGAGGTAGAGGGAGGAGATGGATATCCTTGTGAGTGAACCACAGGATAGGTTTTAAGTGAGAATCCCCAGAACACAGCTTCCTGACCTCAGTCAGATTTCAGTATTAAGTCGTGCTGCCCCCGCTTACTTGCGGTGGGATCCTAAGCCAGTCAGCAACCTGACTGAGCCTTTTGTGCCTAATGGAAGCATCAGGACTGCTTTCCTAGATAGTCATGTTGGGAATTAAATAAGACCTACATGTAGAGCTTACCACAGTTCCTCAGATATACTAAGTTCTCAATAAATTGACTGTATTTCAGCATTTTAAACATTAATTTCCTCTCTCAAAACCTCAGTTTCCTCATCTGCAGATGGAGATGATAACAGTGCCTAACTTGGGCTGTTAACAATGATTGAACTACATAATACACTAAATGTGCCTGGATTCAGGTAAGAGTCAATCATTGTTCTCGTTAGAACCTTGAATGTTTCCTATAAGCCAACAGTTACATATTTAAAATACTCGTGCAAAATAATATGTGAAAAAGAAAAATTCTAACTGCCCAACAGCATATCAAGCAGCATAGACTTCAGCAGTAAAAGCCAAAGTAATGCTGATAAAAAAAAGAATTCTAGCAAAGAAACACAAGAATGGTACTCTCTGCCTAGTGAGTCCACATAATGCAAAAAATTGGGCCAAACATGATATCATAAGGAATGCAAGGATAGCTGAAAACATTTGGGGCATAATAAGGAGAGAGTAAAAAGGAAGAGAGCGGTAGGACCACAGAAGAGTGAGTTCATTCTTTGGAAGAATATTTTCGCAAGGTTATCCAGCCACCTATAGAGGGCAATAGAAAGAAGTCCACTGGGAAAATCAGTAAGGCCAGAATCATAAAATTCTTTTCTGCATTTTGGGCATATCATCAAATATAAACAAGCTGATTGGCCCATATAAGTAAACCATCACTGTTTATTTCTTCAATTCCATGGGATGATGAGAGAACAGCTACAAGAATGCAAAGGACTCTTTATTTCTGTAAAGGGCCAGCTAGCAAGTATTTTAGGTTTGTGGACCATGGGATCCCTGTCACAGCTATTCAACTCTGCCATTGTAGTGGGTGAAACCTGATAGCAAATACTAATGCCAAAGACTGAAAAATCTGTCTGTAGACTGAGAGGTCTGGAAGCTTTGGCTTGTTCAACACGGAATCTCAGCAGTTTCGCCGTTCCTCATACACAGTAAATGGTGGACAGATGGACCAATGGACGCTCCAACCCACAAACGGACAGGCAAATTGACTGTGGCAGTGGCTTTATGTCTGTTTCTAAACAAGAGTACCGTCATCATCACAGTTAGCATTTATTGCATTCTTACTGTGCGCCAGGCCCTGTTCTGAGTGCTATACCTGTGTTAATTCATTGAATCTCTACAGCAATCTGGGAGGTAGATATCATCATAGCCATCAGGTATCTGTAGTATGATATAGTCCTGGGCTTGTCAGATGCTTGACCTTAAATGAGTCACTTACGTTCATCTCCTCTGCTCCTTACAAATGGGTGTTTATAAGAATTTAAAAGTATATGTGAAAATCCCCATAAAGTGATATTCAGGGATTAGGTCATTGTTGTTTCAATCCAGCTCTGGTATGTGTGAACAGGCTGAGATGGTGCAGGATAGGAAGGCTCGACCCTAGGTGAGTATTGGCTTAGTTAGCTGAGGACACATTGGAAAATAGGGCAAATTGTTGGGTCTGTAGATATGATTACTATTGCTCACCATTATTATTTCTGGTACCTAGGACATTGCCTAGCCCACATCAGGCACTAAATAAATATTGACTGAGGGAAGAAATGAAGGTATAAACAAACAGAGGAAAAATGAAAAGAAAAATTCACCTGCACCAGGCCAAAAAGGGTACTCTGTCCATAAGATATTCCGGTGTTAATGGGTTCTCCCAGAGACTGGGATATAGATCATAATATAAAATGATGGGAAATGTCTGATCTATCTACTATTGCCTTGAAAGCTGAAACATTTTCATAATGCATCAGAAAGGCATTTTTCAGGACAACTTGGTAATTCATCTTTATCTCCTTGTATATGCAGTGCATTCCATTTAAAAAGAGATAATAATGTATTTACTTTAAAGCATATAGATTTACAGCCTGGGATAAAATATATTCATAGGTAGTATACCTTAATACTGTTTAGGTTAAAAGAAGAATCAGCTGGCATCAGATTAGTATTGATTAACTGTCATTTGATTGACAAAGCAGTGCACAGTACACTTAGCAAATACCCAAATCGAGCTCTAAAGCTCTACAGATTTGGGTTTTGTCAGTTGCTTTTTTTTTTTTCTTCCCTTCTTTAAAAGAAAATCAGTTGAACATCCAAGAACATACTCTTTGGAACTGACTAATTTAGACCTCATAGACGCTGTTTCTTATCTTACTGTGTGACATTGGCACTGTTTATAGGAGTAGAGGAAGAAGCTATAAAAAACTCACAAAATGCACTGGCTCCTGGCTTGTTAAATAGAGAGAGAGAGAGGCTAAATGCCCTCAAAGGCATCTTACACCAAGTCACACCAGAAGGACACTTTTCGAGCATACTGGCTTTCACAACTCTTGTCTGGTAGTGAAAATTGACTGACTTTGTTGCCCTGTGGATTTCCATTTTGTATTGAGCAGGTGTTTGAAGTGGAGTCGTACAGGAATAGTGATCTCTCTCCAAAGACAGACTTGTTTGTGGGCTCCAGAGAATAGTTCTTCTCCTTGCTTTACTGATGTGGCTTGTTAGGCACAGTCATGACATTGACTCCCCCACCCCACGAGGAAAATTACACATTATTCAGGGTGCTTCCAATTGTGACAGAAAACAAAATTAATCAGGCTTAAAATATTTTTTAAAACAAAATACAAAAGATAGGAATGTGCTCACTCAGTAGATAGTTAAAAATTTCAGGTAAGACAGACTCTGGTGCCTTTAGCATCTCTCCCCCTGCACAGGTTTCCTTCAGGCAACTCCTTAGTGGACATCATCTCAGAAAGAAAGAGACGGGAACACCATTGTCTAGGCAGCCATAGCAACCCTTGAAAAGAACGGATTGGCCCTACTTAGGTCACACGCTCTTAGAGCAAACTCTCTTTCTGGGGAATCAGATATTCTGATTGGCCAGCCTGGATCACGTTCCCTGTTGTATGTTTGGAGGTGGTGGGAAGGGACATGTGATTATCAGCCGTAGCTGGTTTCCCCAAAGCAAATAATTGCTCTGATATCAAAAGGAGAGTGAGGGAATGTTAAACAGAGTAAGACATTGTCACCATTCAACCCTTCCCTTGCTCATTGGCACATGTGGTGTCTTCTTTTGAAGTTCCTTCTCCAGACTTCGTTTGTTGCTAAGTCTTGAAGATTTGCAGTGATGAACACAGTTGAAGAAGAAACTTCATTTTTTTTTTACTGCCCTTTCCATAGTTATATTCCCTAATCCAAGTTGAATACCAATCCAGGTTTTGATGCCTGTTATGAAACACTGGAGGCAAAGGGAAATGGGAACTCAAGACTATTATAGTTGCCATGGCTTGGGTTTAATGTCAAAAAGGAAAGGAAAGGGAAAACCTCCACTTCCGTTTACTGAAGAATTGCCTACTCAGTTGTATTTTCTCTTTGAAGATGCCAAGCTCACTTAAGGCTGCTTATCCACTTTCAGTCAAGTATTATGAGATCAGCAGGGAAACTTCTAGAATGCCAGTGTTCCCTCTGCCCCTTGGGGCCACATGACCTCTTTTTTCTCTGCTCTGCTTTGTCACATTTTCCCATTGAGATGCTACTTCTTGTGCACCTTTCAACATGGCTGCCAGCCCCAAATCTATGTTTGATGGTTAAAAATGTGAGCTGGGAGATTAGTTTGTTTGAGTTCTTCTCCCAGCTCTATTACTAAGTAGCTTTGTAACAGTGCATAAGTTATTACTGAACCTGCCTGTATTTCCCAGCTCATAGGATTGCCAGGAAGATGAAAAAGACTATGTCCATAAAGGCACTTAGCATGATTCTGAATTCTCAGTAAATGTTGGTTGTCATTGTCTTGTGTCTGTCACTCACCAACATTGCCCTCTCTGTTGCTTAGTTTCAGTTCTCAAGCTAGCATCTGAGTAGCCAGGTGTAGCCAGGTAGCATTTCGAAGAGGACCACCTAGATGACCCTTCAGCAGAGAAGTGGCTATGAGTAGGATGTGGCTAACTGAACATTACTACTCTGGGGTGGTCTGTTCCTGGAGGAGGAGATCTGGGGAGTATGACTCTTAATCACCAAACTCACGATGGAAGGCATAACAGGTTCAGCAAGAAGTTAAGAACATGGGCTCTGACCATGTTTGTCTGAATTCAGATTCTGGTCGCCACACTCGCCCTCTGCGAACCCTTTCTGCACTTCAGTTTTGTCATCTAAAAATAAGGAGGTGATATCGTGTACCTCATAGGGGTACAGTGAGAATTAAATGAGTCAATCCAAGTGAAGTGCTTGGAATAGTGCCTGGCAAAGAGTAAGCACTTAATAGATGTCAGCTCCTGATAGGACTTTCCTTCTCTAAACATGACTCTGAACTCCTGCAATAGTCTGGTAGGAAATTCCATCTCTGTCATTACTGGGTTGCTCAGGAGTTGAAGAAGCATGTATGGTATCAAGAAAATATGGGCGAGCCTACTAATCCTTGGTCCATTAAGCTCACCTCTGATATTTTCATTTTCCTGTGTAGTCATTGAAAGTATGTCGACTCTCAACTTTCATGCCATAGAGAAAGTCGAGGAATCTTTGCTGAGGCTCTGGGCCCCTGTGCAGGGGGTCCTGCCTTCAAGGGACGTGACCCCGCTGTCCCTTCTGAGAGTGTGCCATCTCCCTAGGGGTGACTCTGGCCTTCAAAGGACCTTAGATCTCTCAGTTCTTATAAATCAGGGGCAAAATCTGCCTCCCCCCCCCACCTTGGCTTCCTTCGAAGGCACTCCTCTCTTTCCCCCCCACTGTAGGAGAGCCAGCACACTCTTACTAAGTTTAGGCCTATGCAAAAGGCAGGAATAGCCGCTGACTTAAGGCAGCTCTGCCTTTGACCCACTGAAAACCTTCCAAGATGAAACTCAAATTCATTTTGCTAAACCCCAAAGCCAAACCCCAAACTCTCTACTGAATAATTCCGTTAATATGACATCCTAAAAAAGGTACCACTACAGGGCCCAAGAACAGTGGGAGCCAGGCGTTAGGGCTTGAGAGAGAGATTGCCTCCAAAAAGGGAGCCCAGAGGGATTTAGAGTGAGGAGATTGTGCTGTATTTGCAGATGGTGGTAGATACAGGACTCTATATATTTGTCGAAACTCATGAAACTATACACCACAAAGAGTACATTTTACTTTGTGCAGACAAACAGCAAAGCTATGCAAAGGGTCTGGCTATGTGCTTGAAATGTAGGGAAGACAAAAATATGGGGATAGCAAACATAAATCAGTACTTTAAAAAAGTTATCAAGCCTCAGACAAAGCTAAAGAGGTGAGTTAAGCCTGATCACGTCATGTTAAAAAGTTGGGCTTCCTGTTGTAGGAAACGGGAGCTTATTACAGGGTGTAAACCAGACAAGAAAGCTGCCACAGGTGGGCTCTGGGAAGTTGCACTGAATGCCGTAAATTGGAGAGGTTACAAGAGAGAGCCAATAGAAAGAAGAGCTAGTAGCAGCCTGCCCCACTGAGACCATGTAGCCATTTCCTTTGCTGGACAAAAAACTGTAAGGCTATCACAGTATAGTATAGCTGATACTGGCCAGCTCATACCTCTTTCCTCCAAAAGCTTCTTTTTCATTCTGCAGCTTTTCCTGCTTAAGTGAAATTAAATTCAAAACCTTTAAATTTTTTGTAGCCACCTATCTAGAAAAGCCAAAGACTCTCAGGACATTGTTCTTGACTTCAAGTAGCTGACATTAGAATAAGGGCAAAACACACTCACTGAACCATCTCACAAGATAGAGGGAAATGAGTGCTCACCCCCGATACTAGGTGTGCATTATGGAAGCACAAAAGAAGGAGCAATTAGTGATACCTGAGAGAGGACCAGGGAAAACTTCATCGTGGAGATGGCATTTGAGCTGGTTCTTAAAGGGTGTGATACACTGAAAAGGAAAGAAGAGTACTTCCTGGCTGAGAACACCATGAGCGAAGGCAAGGGAATGGGAGAATGCAACCCCACCCAGCAATCTGTGAAAAGATACTTCAGTATAGTATGAAGGTACAGTAACAGTGGGTTCCAACTTTTGGTCCTTTGGTTTATAGCAAAAAAAGATCGAGGTGAAGAGTCTGACCGTCTCAAAGGGTCAGTTTGCTTCTCCCTCATCGGTCTTGGGTCAAATAGTATTGAACCTTAGGGGTGAGTAACAGGATTCTCATAAGGATTCTCAAGCAGATAATAAGTAGGGACTTGACAGTTGCTGGTAGCTTAGTGGTCTGGGGCAACATATCTGAAATTCTGTTGGTCTTCGTCTCATGGAAGGGAGATGGCTCTTACAATTCCAGATATGATGTTGATATTCAGGTAGAAAGAGTGGAACCAGCTGCATCTGTACTTTCCTATTAGGACAGTCAAAGCTTGCCCAATACCCCACCCTAGTAGACTTCTACTACATCTCATTAGACAAAATCGTGTCATGGCCACCCCTAGCTTCAAGGGAGTCTGGGAAAGTGATTATTTAGCTGGGCATTTTGCTTCCATGAAATACTGGTATTTTGTTGGCAGGGGAAAATGGGTGTTGATAAAGTAACACGCTGGCCATAGTAGTGATAAAGTCAGTTGATGGGTCAAAGTCACACGGTCAGAATTACCATGTGAGTCACCTGTATCGTGTGTCCATTTTGAGGCTTGCTTTCATAGTAAGATTGTATTCTGAAGTTTAATCAGTCTAGTGTTTTAATGCTCTCAGATGTTCAGCACTTTCATTAAGATTTCAACTTCCTGGGCTTCCCTGGTGGCGCAGTGGTTGAGAGTCCGCCTGCCGATGCAGGGGACACGGGTTCGTGCCCCGGTCCGGGAGGATCCCACGTGCCGCGGAGCGGCTGGGCCCGTGAGCCGTGGCCGCTGAGCCTGCGCGTCCGGAGCCTGTGCTCCGCAACGGGAGAGGCCACAACAGTGAGAGGCCCGCATACTGCAAAAAAAAAAAAAAAAAAGATTTCAATTTCCTGGTTTTGCTTTTCAAGTCCTCATCCTCTCCATCACCTGAAAATGACTCTTGTTTCTCCAATTATTTTTTAGACAGTGTTTCTTCATCGTCCTCAGTTAATGTTTCAATTCCCTTCTCCATAGGAAAGCGTCACCCCCAACCCACTTGGCAACAGAAACAAAGTGTTCTACTTCTTTTTCAATGACCAGGAAACCCTTAAAATCATGTACATGTTGTTTTCCTAGGTCTCACAGGCATCCGTTGACTCTCTGAGTCGTGATTGGTCTCACACTGTGAGAGACAATTGAGAACTGAGATCTGGACAGAGGAAGCAGTGTGTTCAAGTCTCCCTTCTTACCCTTATTTCCAAGTGGAAGGGCAGGCTTTCCTTCACTTGGTCACACAGTTCATATCCGTTCTCTCCCTTTCTCCCCTCACTGTTGGCCTGATTGTGGCTACCGGTCCCACAGAGACCTGGAGGTGACTGCGAGTGGAGTGCCACATTCATCCCATTCATGGGATGCACAGTACCTTGTTTCTGAGAGCCAAGGAGTCTCTCTCATGCCCAGCTCTGCATTTCATGTCAAGAAGGCTTCTCAGCCTGTGGCTGAGGCTCTGTTGTCCATGTACTGTCCTAACTCAGAGGTTGCCTTATTCTGGTGTTCCATCAATGTAATACAAAACCAGTGAGTTGAGATTATTTGTTTTATTGTGTGGTTTTATTTACTATCAAAAATAATGTCGTCATAAGAAACTGAAACGAGGTTGCTTGCTGCTTGGCTGCTCCCTTTTATTTTTTCCAGTTTGGGCTTAATGATACACCAGGCATGAGCTCTGGTCTGTTGCTTTCTAGAGTAGAGTTTGTTTAATTAAACTACTTGTCTCTTCATATCTTGCCAGAATATTTCTGTACATGAATCTTAAATTGCGCTGCGGTTTCACATTCTACACAATTATTTAAAGTGTGCACCTTGATGGTATGGTCGGTTCAGTTACACTGTTAGAGTACTTGAAAGGAAACACGTCTTATTTTCTTCTTCTCCATTGTTAAGATTCAGATTATTCAAAGATTTTTTTTGTCATTCTGGCCTTCTATCATTGTCATCGACATCATCTTTTCTAATACATAATAATAGATAGATAGATAGATAGATAGATAGATAGATAGATAGATAGATAGATAGATCTGCCATTGAGCAGACTGGTACCCCTATCAATTTTGGTTACTAACCATAGCTGGGTCTTCAGTTTCTAATATCCAATATCTAATACTCAGGTGTCTTAATTATACTTCTCTTGTCACCAAGTGGGAACTCTTGCTGTAACCATTTCTCCACATCCCACTTTCTCCTCTGCCCACGAGTCCACCTCCAGCTCTTCATAGAATGGCTCCTATGATGTAAATGACCCCCATGTTGCTAGATTCCATGGACATTTAAATTCCTCTTCTGAACTCTAAGTACCAATTAAGCACGTACGTAACTCCTCCCACCTTCTTGGAATACTTGTCACTCCTGACTTCCTATGTTACACCATTTCTGGTCTTCTTTCTGTCTCTCTAGCCTCTTCTTTTCAGTTTCCTTTGATGTCTCATCCTCCCATACCCAAACTTTAAATGTTGGAATCCCTTAAAATTCTGACCTTGGCTGTCTGTTGACATCACTGTAACCATTTCTTGGATAATTTCACATATTCTCTTGGTTTCGATGATCGTCTGTATCCCAGTGATTTTAAGTTTATGTACCAGTGGTTTAGAACTCTACCTTGAGCAATATACCTGTACATCCAGTTGCCTCCATAAGCATCTTAATCCGGGGACTCCATAGATACCTTAAATTCAACAGAGCCGAAATTAAACTTGTCCCCCCCCTGCAACCAAAACCTGGACATCGCTTACTCATCCACCCCTCATATCACTAAGTTCTTTTAATCCTACCACCTCAATCACTCTCAAGTTCATCCTTCCCTTTTTTTTCACCATAAGTTCTTTACTCTAGGCCATCATCATTTCCCACATGACCTACTGAAATAGTCCTCTAACTGATTTCTATGCGTTTGCTCTTGACCTCCTATAATGCGTTCTACAGGGTGTACTGGTACACCTTGGAGGTAGTATGGGTTCAGTTCCAAACCACCACAATAAAGCGAATCTTGCTATAAAGCAAGTCACACGAATTTGTTTGTTTCCCGGTGCATATAAAAGTTACGTTTACAGGAACCTGTAGTGTATTAAGTGTGCAATAGCATTACTATGTCAACAAAAAACAGTATACTTACCTAAATTTAAATAATACTTCATTGCTAAAAAAAAATGCTGACCATCATCTGAGCCTTCACTGAGTCATAATCTTTTTGCTGATAGTAGCCATCAACATTGAGGCAAGACCCTCTGACTCATTGGGGTGGTGGTGGCTGAAGGCTGGCGTGACTGAGGCAATTTCTTAAAATAAGACAACAATGAAGTTTGCCTCATCAATGGACTCTTCCTTTCATGAAGGATTTCTCTGTAGCGTGCAGTGCTGTTTGATAGCATATTATCCACAGTAGAACTCTTTCGAAATTGGGGTCAGTCCTCTAAAATCCTGCCGCTGCTTTATCACCTAAGTTTATGTAATATTCTAAATCCTCTGTTGTCATTTTAACCATCTTCACAGCATCTTCACCAGGAGCAGATCCCATCTCAAGAAACCACTTTCTTTGCTCATCCATAAGAAGCAACTCCTCATCCATTAAAGTTTTATCATGAGATTGCAGCAATTCAGTCACGTCTTCCAGCTCCACTTCTAATTCTGGTTTCTCTTAATATTTCCTCTACATCTGCAGTGACTCCCTCCACTGAAGTCTTGAACCCTTCATCCATGAGAGTTAGAATCAACTTCTTCCAAATTCCTGTTAATACTGATATTTTGACCTCTTCCCATGAACCATGAATGTTCTTAATGGCATCTAGAATGGTAAATTCTTTCCAGAGGTTTTCAATTTACTTTGCTCAGATCCATCAGAGGAATCACTATCTATGGCAGCTATAGTCTTATGAAATGTATTTCTTAAGTGATAAGACTTGAAAGTCAAAATGAATCTTTGTTCCAGGGGCCACAGAAGGGATGTTGTGTTAGCAGGCATGAAAACAAGATAAATCTCCTTGTACATCTTCATCAGAGCTCTTGGGTGACCAGGTGCATTGTCAATAAGCAGTAATATTTTGAAAGGAGTAAATCTCACCAGTGAACTTAAAATATTCAGTACACCATGTTGTAAACAGATATACTGTCATCCAGGCTTTGTTGTTCCATTTATAGAACACAGGCAGAGTAGATTTAGCAAAATTCTTAAGGGCCCTAAAATTTCAAGAATGAGAAATGAAAATTGGCTTCAGCTTAAAGTCACCAGCTGCATCAACCCCTAAGAGAGTCAGCCTGTCCTTTAAGCTTTGAAGTCAGGCGTTGACTTCTCCTCTCTAGCGGTGAAAGTCCTAGATGGCATCTTCCAATATAAGGCTTGTTTCATTTACACTGAAAATCTGTCATCTAATGTAGCCACCTTCGTGAATTATCTTAGCTAGATCTTCTGGATAACTTGCTGCAGTTTCTACATCAGCACTTGCTGCCCCACCTTGCACTTCTACGTTGTGGAGATGGCTTCTTTCCTTAAACCTCATGAACCAACCTCTGCTAGCTTCAAACTTTTCTTCTCCAACTTCGTCACCTCTCTCAGCCTTCATAGAATTGAAGAGAATTGCTCTGGATTAGTCTTTGATTTAAGGGAATGTTGGGACTACTTTGGTCTTCTCTCCAGAACACTAGAACTTTCTCCATATCACCAATAAGTCTGTTTAACTTTCTTATCATTCGCGTGTTCACTAGAGTACCATTTTTAATTTCCTTCAATAATTTTTCCCTTGCATTCACAACTTGGCTAAGTTTGACACAAGAGGCCCAGCTTTCAGCCTGTCTTGTTGGCTTTTGACTTGCCTTCCTCACTAAGCTTAATCATTTCTAGCATATGACCTGTGTTCAGCTGAAACATTGGAGTAACCAGAAAATTATCTTTCACAGAAGACAATGTTCATTATTCATAGAATTATTACATTATTCATAGTGTTTTTTTAAAAATGCTTGTAAACACTGTGAGAGACTTAAACTTTTCTGTCATGTTGCCTGTACCTTCACAGGAAAGATAGAGCTGGATTCATAGCGGCTTCTTGTATTAAGTAAAGGCAATTTCAATTGAAATTAAAATATCAAATGTCAAAGAAGCTAGATTTTATTGGAGAAGTGTAAGGTTGCCATGGGCACAGCTGGCTTTGGGTATTAATCACTTGGCTTTGACCTCAATTTCAGATCTTCCCATGGGCCCTGTGGTCATTCTCTGTCTCCCTGTTGTCCAGCACATCACTAGATCCCATTGGTTTTCCTCTTAACATATTTCCTAACCCACCTGCCCTTCTCCGTCCTGGCTGCCAGTTCTTTAGTCCAAGCTGTCATCATGTCTCCTCTGCTTCGCCTCATTTATCTTTGCCCTCTTCAAGTGTCTTTTCCACAATACAGTGTCTCAGACAGCTCAGGCTGCTGTAACAGATACCACAGACTGGGTAGCTTAAACAGCAGACATTTATTTTTCACTATTCTGGAGACTGGGAGGTCTGAGATCAGGGCACCAGCATGTTCTACTTCTGGTGAAGGTTACAGTTGGAGCATGTGACTTTTAGGGGGACACAAATATGCAGACCATAACATACCGCCACAGTGATCTTTGAAAAATGCCACTTTGCTCGGGTCTGCTTAATACCCTCACTGTGGGACTTCCCTGGCAGTCCAGTGGGTAAGACTTCGTTCTTCCACTGCAGGGGGCGTGGGTTTGATCCCTGGTGAGAGAACTAAGATCCCGCATGCCGTGTGGCACGGCCAAAAGAAAAAAAAACCTTCACCTTGGCTCTGCATTACCTGGGCCAACCCACCTCTCCCGTCTCATCCCACAATGCTCACCCTTGCTAAATATGGTCTGGCCACACCAATCTTCTTTATTGACCTCAGCTTCCCAACCCTGCCACCTTTGCATAATCTCTTCTACCGTTCCTTCCCCCTCTTAACTAGGTTGTTCCTAATCACTTAACAAATATCAGGAAAACTTCACTTTTTCAGGGAAACATACCTGACAGACCAATCTATGACCCCAAGTATTATACTTTCAAAGACATGTTTGATTTTCCTTTCAAGTCTGTATCACCATTTGTCACTATTGTATGTTATTTCTGAGTTTATTTCATTACTGATTCTTTGAACTAGCCAGTGTACCCTACTGGAGAGTACTACATTCTACTGGTCTATAAGCTCCATCTCTCTCTGGTTCACCTCTACAGTCCCCTGCTCAATACGTATTTGTTAAATACATTTAACTTTGGGTTTATCAAACCTACCGTGCTCCTCTCCTGGTCCGTTGGGTTCATCCAACCAGGTTATCTGGAGGTTCCTAAAATATCAGGGCTGGAGGTGGCCTCATGGACCATCTAATCCCCACCCCCGCTTTGTACAACAAATGGGTAAATAAGACCTGAGGGCAAATGGCCAACAGTCAGCTATAAGCTTATGCAAAATCAGCACTAAAAATCAGGTCTTTGGTTTCCCAGTTCTCTGATATTTCAGGAAATTGAATCATTCCTTCTCCCATTTTCTTTTCTTTAACATCTTTATTGAAGTATAATTGCTTTACATTGTTGTGTTAGTTTCTGCTGTATAACAAAGTGAATCAGCTATAAGTATACATATATCCCCATATCCCCTCCCTCTTGTGTCTCCCTCCCACCCTCCCTATCCCACCCCTCTAGGTGGTCACAAAGCACCGAGCTGATCTCCCTGTGCTATGCGGCTGCTTCCCACTAGCTATCTGTTTTACATTTGGTAGTGTATATATGTCCATGCCACTCTCTCAATTTGTCCCAGCTTACCCTTCCCCCTCCCCGTATCCCCAAGTCCATTCTGTACATCTGCGTCTTTATTCCTGTCCTGCCCCTAGGTTCTTCAGAACCAGTTTTTTTTTTTTTAAGATTCCATATGTATGTGTTAGCATACGGTATTTGTTTTTCTCTTTCTGACTTACTTCACTATGTATGACAGACCCTAGGTCCATCCACCTCACTACAAATAACTCAGTTTCGTTTCTTTTTGTGGCTGAGTAATATTCCATTGCATATATGTGCCACATCTTCTTTATCCATTCATCTGTCAATGGGCACTTAGGTTGCTTCCATGTGCTTCCTTCTCCCATTTTCTTATCACCATTTTTTAGATTGACATCCTTTCTCTGTTTTATAATCTAATATTGGTATAAAAATAGAACCTTATCTTATCAAATAAAATATGGTTGTTATTAAGGACTGTCATTCAGGATATACCTACCCAAGCAACAAGAATTGGAAAACTTAGAACGTTGACTTCAAACAATGGTCATCAGATATTTTAACTCACATATGGAACCTGTTAAACATTTTAGCTCCATGGTTTTAACCCAAAGATGATTTTTAGTCTATTTTCATTTATACAAAAGCATTAATCATAATTATGCCCATGTTAATGAATGTATGTCTAGAAATAATTTACCAGAGCAAACTCCATTAAGCTAGTTTAATTCCATCATCAATTTTCTAAACAGTAGTCTTAAACCATGTCTGCCCTTTTTAAAAGCTTTTCTTGAAATTAGTGTCTGTAAGGGTAGTTCTTTTCTGTGTACTAAAAAGATTTGATTTATCATAACTTTCTTAAACTCCAATGTTACTAATTATAACTTCTATCATGGTAATTTTTTCTTTTGTGTCTTATGTTTCTCTGGAGTCCAATTTTCCTGTATCATAATTTGCATATCTAAATTTTTCTTCCAGTATTTAGTCCATGGCTATTTTCAACAGGTACAGATTTAGGCACTTTAATGTTTCTTATTTTTATAAAATTGAGTTTCCCCAGATCATAAAGAGTTACAAACAGGTTTTTGGTTTTTTTTAGTTTTTCTCACCTACAGTAAATTTTGTTCTTCACCATTTTATCACTTATGAGGTTTATTTTCTGGTGATTATTTCTACCAATTAATTGTAGTTTGAATTGGACAAACGTCTGTCTGCTTTAATTTGCTTCTTCCTTAAACACTGAGAACATTTTTAACATTTTCCTTTGATATCCCAGGGTTGCTCTGTTTTCCTGGCAGGGATTGGAGGTGGCTAAAGATAATCTTCTGTTTAGATTAGATTGTTACCTTATGAAATTTTAAATTTGGGGAGAAAACACTTTAGCTCTGACACTTCTCATCCCATCCCTCATTTTACAGTGAAGGAAGTCAAGGGCCAGAGAGAGTTATGTGATTTGCCCAACATCACAGAGATATGACTGGATTTCAGGGCTCTTGACATCCAGGACACTCTGAGGGAAAAGCATGACCAAACTGACCTCTGAACTTGAGCATACTTTCTGGAGAGGAGAAACTGCCTTTTTTTATTACTATGGCAACAAAGTGCATTAGAGATTTTTTGACGAGTTTACTTCCTACCTGTGCTAGTCGGAAAAAAGAGCCATTGAGCTGATCTTTATGATGATTCAAAACACTTTAGAAAGATCCTGTCACATGCTTTATAAGTTCCTGATTGATTGTGTGGAATTAAGTTACTGGGCAGAGAACCAGCTAATGGAAACACATTGATGAAATCATTTCTGAGGGACATTAAATGGAACTTAAAGCTGAAATGGCTTTATGGATTTTTTCACACAAACTGTTTGTGAACATTTATTGCCAGTAAATTATATTGTGTTAAAAGAAGGAATCAGTAGGCATGGCTTTAATAGAAACCTTTTTGAAATAATAAAATTGAGAATAATTTATTATCTAAGAATGGATAGAGGATGGGATGGGGGAATTCATCCTGATGAATGATTGTCCACTCTGCAGCTTTTGGGAAAGTGAAAAATGGTGTGGAAATCAGAAATCTGTTAGGACTTGGAAAGAAATGGTCTTTTTGAAATGTATTAATATCTCATTTCATTGTACGTGGGAATGAATAGTTTTTAGAAGAGGAGTGATAGGGGATTTAGCAGCTGTTACCTGAGGCTATAAACATGGGTATTTGTTCATGTTTCATAAAAAGATGAACAAGTAGAGAGTTACTTAATCTGCTGAATGAGGGTCTAGAGTAGGGTCAAGGGCATCAGTTTCAGAGCTGAAATGCTAGAGTTCAAATTCTGGCTCCCCCTCTTCACTGTGTGACCATAGAAAAGTTTCTTGACTTCTCTGAATCTCACACTCCACAACCGTAATAATAGAAATTAATAGTCCCTCCCTCACAGGGTTATTTTCATGATCAAATGAAGAGAGTTTCAATAGTTTCTACTTTGTAGTAAGTGCTTTTAAAATGTTATTTTTTAAGAGTCATAGAGGACCCAAATAAGAGGAAGAAAGAATAGGGTTCATGAACATTTTAGTACTAGCAGTAGTATTTTATTAATTGTCATTTGATGATTGCTATGTACCAGAGGTCTCATTTAGTCTTCAAAATCCCTGGGAGATGAGGGTACTACTCATATCTCTTCTTTTCAGAGAAGGAAACTGAGTGTCAGAGAGATTCATGCCCAAGGTCACTCAGCTACTGAGAGACTTTGATAAGTTCCCCTGAGAAGTCACATGCATGAGTCTGTCCTCCAGTGTGTATGGGACATGTGGACCCCTGTGGCCGAAGTCCAGCAAAAAAACAATCAAAGGGCATCTGGTTGGATGATGGAAGCTGAAGGAGCATGAATGTCTTGCCCTTCACTTTCATCCACAACCAGAGCCTGTCAGTTACCCATCTCCTCCACCTGTCAGAGCCCATCCCCTCTGGATTTTGCTTGCTTGCCATTTAATGAGTGCCACATTGGCCTGGCTGAGAAAACAAGGCATTAGGGCGCTGGGTCTAAATGTGGGTTCTTTAGTCAGATGCCTGGATGTGAATCTCAGCTCTAGTGCCCACTGGCCATAGGACCATGAGCCCCACACGTCTTTAGCCCCAGTTCTCTTATCTGTAGGTTAAGCAGGTTCCTTGGTCTGGGAAAGAGAACACAAGCCTTCTGATCTTATTCTACTTTAAAGAGATATTTCTCTTCAGCCCCAATAGCATTCCTTTATAAGCATACTCCTTTATTTTAGTGGTATAGTTAAAATGCACCGGGGTGTGACTTTAGACATTCATTTAATATGTGAGGTATGAGGAATTTTATAGCAGTAAATTAGTACTCCCATAGAAGTGGTAGTACTAGTTGAATTGAGTCCAGGAGGAGTCTTGGGAACCTAAAGTCAAATCTGGTTATATTCTCTATAAGACCTTGCCCCTGCCCACACAGAGCTTACGATCTAGTTGAAGAGATAAGATGAATGTCTGCGAGGTAAATCCCAAATAGTGTGTGCTCAGTGCCTAATGAGCGTACGTAGTCATCTTACAAGTATTTGTTGAGTGCCTGCGCCGTGCTAGACAACGAGGATAGGACAGAGAGCAAGACGCACTCCTAGCCAGGAGCACAGCAAATGCGCTTGCAGGTCAGAGAGCTGAGGATCCAAGCTCAGGTGTTCAAAGGAGACCATGTTCTTTCCACAAACACAGATAGTGAGCATCTGTAATGTGCTGGATGACTTTATTGTCACCCTTTTTCCCCCTTGGCCTTGCTTTCAAAGGGTGGCAGAGCTCAGCGCCCCCAGCTGCAGTGGAGCCGTTCCCTCTTGAGCGTAGTATAGCCAGAAGTAAGAAGTAAAGTAGCAGATGAAGTTTTCTCATTGTATCTGACAAATAAAGAAACAGGCTCAGTACCGAGTTTGGATGGGATAAAGAAAATGGCCCGAGCTTTTGAGGTTCATTCTTCATAACAGCCGGTCATTCCTCATTTTTGGACAACTATTCTGAATGAGTGTAATCTATGTCTTACCGTGTGCACCTACTTGGTACAGTCACCAGAGTTGCAAAATAGATCTTCTTTGACTTCAGAGATCTTACAAAATGATGGAAAGAGCGGGCATGAGAAAGAGGTGAAACATTAAGTGTTACAGCATTCTAGAAACAATTCAAATAATGAAAGCTGTCCATGGGCAATACTCATTGTCATTTGGGTGAGTCAGACAATTACGGCTGATTTGGAAAGAGGTAATGCTCTTTCTGTTGCAGCTTTCATGGAATTCTCGGTAGAGGAAGAGGAGATTTGAGCTGACACTAGAGAGTAGAGACAATGTAAATAAACAGAAATAGCTCTCCTCTCCTTATTGAGATATATAATTGTTCCTTTAAATATGTAGATATAGATATTTTTAAATAGAGCTCAAATGGCTAAGAACTAAGCATCTCTAAGAATGTCAAAGAGAAGTCCCTGTTAACTACAGTAGCAGCAGATGGGAGTTGTTCAGTGACAGACAAGATGGCACTGGGAGATGGCTGAGGGCATGGTCTTGGGTTTCACACAGCTTAGAGCCACCTTCCGATGTGTCAGTCCCTGTCCTGTGACTTCGGCAAGCCTGTTTTATCCACTTGGCAGCCTCCACAGTGCCTTTGACCTAGGTGCTCCTCAAAGGATCCCAAAAATGTTGGAGAGGGGAAATGGATATTCTTCAAAACCAAATGTAATACATATGTAACAGAAGCTACAGTATAATTTGTAATCCACCCCATTCTTACTCAGTTACTGTATTAGTCAGAGTTCTCCAGAGAAACCGAACCAATAAGGTCTATACAGAGAAAGATTTATTGTAAGAAATTGGCTCACACAATTATAGAGGCTGAGAAATCCCACACTCAGCTGTCTGTGAAATGGGGACTTAGGAAGGCCAGTGGTGTAATTTAGTCTGAGTCCAAATGCCTGAAAACAAGGGGAGTCAATGGTGTTGATTCCAGTGTGGGTCTGCAGGCCTGAGAACCAGGACCATGGACAGCAGGAAAAGATCAATGTCCCAGCTCACAGGGTGAGGCAGGAAGGGTGGAATACTTCCTCCCTCCACTTCTTTGTTGTATTCAGGCCCTCATCTGATAGGATGATGCCCACTTACATTGGAGAGAGCAAACTGCTTTATTCAGCGCACCTATTCAAATGCTAATCTCATCTGGAAACACCCTCACAGACACATCCAGAAATAATGTTTAGCCAGATATCTGGGCACCTTTTGATCCTGTCAAGTTGACACGTACAATTAAGCATCACAGTTATCAAGAACACAGTAAAGTTTCAATCACTAGAGCAAAATAAATAATATATACTTAATAAAACAGTGAACATTCTTATGAAATTTACACCAAAAAATGTATTTAACGGGGCTATGGGTACATTTTGAAAGGCACCTGTATATTTGAAATGATGTGATTTAGGATCTTGGAAAGTAAAAGTGTCTACGGGCAGAAAATGATCTTAAAAGTCCCCACGTGGAGTGTCTCTGTGCCAACTGGAACTGTCAGTTTTATGGGGTTGTTGCAGGGAATAAATGAGATATATCTATGATGGTATCCAGCAATGTGGTAGTCACTCAAAAATGTTAGCTGAGAATAATAGTTATTATTCACCAGAATATTCTTTTAGTGACCATATATGATGTTAAGGCAGAAAAAAAATTCTGATTTTACTTACAGTGGTCTATTACTCATATCAGAAAGATTAAATATTTCCATAGTTGCTACAAAAGTCAGGAAATCACTTCATTCTCCTAGAGTCATTAGTATGTCGGGATAAACCTGGATTTGGAATAACAGTGGTTAGTAGAGGATTTCTAGACATTATACCAATGCAGGAGGATTCTAGAAATTCACACATGAATGCAAGATATTATTCCATCCCTTCTTACAGCATCAAAGAAGCACACTGAGCATATAAAAATAAACACCTTTACTTCAGGATAATGCCTGGCTAAGTTTAATTGAAAAACAAATATCCAGTGCTATTGTCTGTGATAAACTGAGGCTTAAATGATTTGAAGACACTTTGGGAGCAGACAAATTAGATAATCACAATCTTTACGGCTGGAAAGGTTCAGCTGATGTTGACAAGTTGTAAAGATAAAAGCTTATATAGCAAAGTCAAGAGATAAATGTCTAGATTGGGTTGGGGATCAATGTTAATACTCAAATTGTAGAAGCAGTGAACTTCAGATGATCCCTCATAGTGTTCTGAGTTTTCAAGATTATCGTGTAAAACTTGATTTACTGAAAAACTTTGGCCTAATCGTCCTTAGGCAAATACCTTACAGTCTTACAGTATTCTCTACCGTCTAACCCATTTCTTAGATGTTGTATGTGTTATGTGATTTGTGCCCCATGCTGCAGTAACAGAATTTCAGCTGCTGGTTTTCAAAACACTTCCAGTTGGGTGACTGTTAATAGTTTATGAGAGACATGAGTCAGACCGGGCCGTTTCTAGGCATCTTGTTTTGTTTTGTTTTTAAGCCAACATGGAATTTGCCTCATGGCCTCACTCTGATCTCAGCAAGAACACATTCAAAAGAGTTCCTTGTTTTTTCAAAGCCTGTTTGCATGAGTTGATTGAATGCTCTCCTAGCACGGAGACCTGCCCTAGAGCCAGTGGCAGAATACCTGTGTACTGGGTTGTATAAAGGATTCACTGCATTTAGCTCCATTCATTGTGCTGACTGTGCCTCCCAGTGACACATCCAACTCTCCAACCTCTGTTTGCTTTTTTCTTTTGTTTACAGGAGCAGAGGGCACAGTGTTCCCTAAATCTATAGAGACACCTAATGTCAGGGCAGATCCCTTCAAGGAACTAAGGTAAACTTCTGAGTATGGTTTGCATTGATTAAGTGGCTGTTTGCTCTCTTTGTGCAACTGGTTGATGATCCATTTTGAATATCTATGATGTAACAGTATCATGAGTGTATGAACTGGGAGAGATTAGAAAGGATGTGAAGATAAGCTACAACTAAGAGAAGATTTTCTCTGAGGACTTAAAGTTGAAAGTTTGGAGGAAGTGGTTGCCAGTCTTGGAGTTGTGAGATTTAGGATTCATTCATTTGCAGTGTGTATTTCCTGATGTATTTTGTGGTCCCCAAATCCTCTCCCGTTAGAGAACTAATCGGTAATTTGTGCTGATCAGCCCAAAGAAAAGTGGTGTTTAAAAGAAGCTGAGCTGTAAATACAATACTTTTTTTTTTTTTCTCTATCTAACAAGCTCCCCATTTTCTGGAATGATATGGTGCTAGAACTCCCTTCTGTGCGTATTCCATGTACTGGTGTTAATCAGATATCCATAAGCCTGCTGCTTTTAGCAGAAAAGGGCTCTGCGATGCCGTGTACTTACCAACAACTTATGGAAAGCAAAAAGGAACAATAGACATACTGACGGACAAATAGAGATGTAGCCTAAAAACCATTCCTGCCACTAAAGAGCTATCCCCAGCCCTCCAAATGAAACACATATAAAATGGTATGATGATACAAATACAACTTTAATTTTCACTATGGAATTAGAGCCATGAAGAATTCAGTGAATATTGGCTTTCTTCATTTCTCACAGTTCTTTTAATTAAGACCAGTCATAAATCCTCATAAACATCCCTGAATAACTCTTGCATAAAAACATCAACTGTAAGCAAACGCACCTGTATTGCACAAGCCATACCTTCTCTTTCACAACCAGCCCCGAGATTTCTGTTTTGCGAAAACAGCAACAGCCACGTTAGAGCTTGCATTTCCCTAAACAGAAACATGTCCTCAGTAAGTGGAGAATATATCACCTCATTACAAAAGCATAGCATTCCTGCCAGGCCTGTAAGTCTTTATGAATATAGGGAAATAAGTCGGGCAAAAGGAAGAGGATAATCGGTGGGGAGTGAGAACCTTTTCTTAGCAAAATCCCGTATACAGTGGGCTATATTTTTAAAATTACATACCACACTGTGACGTTTTACGTGTTACTGAAATAACCATTTTCACCAGGTCTTCCAGAGGCCAGAAGTTGCCTGACTCTCTGTCAATTAGATCCCGGGTTTCATATTAATGTGCCAAAGCTGGAATCTTTTAAGCAAATCCACCCAAGGAAATGTGCATTTTAGGTCCCTGAGAGAGCTCATTCTCTGAGAATGCACTGCATCCTTGTGGCTATGATGTAAGAACTCTTTCAAGCAGGCTAATGGGTGGCCCAGTTCCCTGTCTTTTCACAGTCCTCTTTAGGAGCAGGGGGTTTTATTTGGGGGGGAGGGGGGTTGTTTTTTTACAGAACTAGTGAATGATTTGTGCTGATCTGCCCAAAGATAAGTGATGTCTAAAAGGAGCTGAACTCTTATCATTTACCACAATGTTCATTGCAGCTCTGTTTACAATAGGCAGGACATGGAAGCAACCTAAGTGTCCGTCGACAGATGAGTGGAAAAAGAAGATGTGGCACATATATGCAATGGAATATTACTCAGCCATAAAAAGAAACGAAATTGAGTTATTTGTAGTGAGGTGGATGGACCTAGAGTCTGTCATACAGAGTGAAGTAAGTCAGGAAGAGAAAAACACTGTATGCTAACACATATATATGGAATCTAAAAAAAAAAAAGGCTTTTTTGGTCAGAGATTCTGCCACAAAGCACCATTAAAAAAAAAGGTCCAGAGGGATGGAGAAGCTAAGTCATCACATTCTAGGCTCCTGACTCAGTTCAGGCTATTACGCATCAACACAGTGTGAACAGGGGCAAACAAAAGACCAACTTAAGAATTACATACTAAAGTCTTTTTGTGCTGCCCTTATTTATACTCAGACTGACTTCTCAGATAAACAGCTAAAACTTAAATATCCATCCATGTCCCTCGGCTACTCAATCAATCAAACATGAGAAAAATGACATCTATTTTAGAGACCTTCTCTGTGGGGATAATTTTTGTTTCCTCAAACCCCTTTCTTGGCTGCTGGAGGGTTTTTTTGTTTGTTCTACTGTTGTTTTCTGTTTGCTTGTTTGTTAATGAGAAGCAAATTTTAGGCCTCTGACGTGTCTTCCTGGAAGACAGGAATGCTTCCTGGAAGCATTTTGGTTCACTGCTTTTCTTATTAGAGTTACTATATTTGCCGTATTTGCTTAAGACATTTGTAAATAATCCAGGGTTGAGCTGAAAATCACAAAAGAGGGTTGTTTCTCTCCAGACAAACAAGGAGTGTTGGTAAGGTCTGCGCCCAACACCCAACTCAGGCGTATTTGTAGACTCTGCTGCTGCAGGGCAATTCTGAAATCATGACGTATGGCTCTAGATTCACGACTATACTTAAAAATGTACCAGGCACCACCCCCATCCCTCTAATAAGAAAAACTAACTTTGAATAGAAACTAGATTTGAATAAATTCATGACTTAAAATTTGAATATTTTAAATGTTCACACAGTTTTTTTTTTTTTTTTTTTTTTCCCAAAGTCTATATAAGACAAATGGAAAAAAATCCCTGATCTCAGGCTGTGCCTGATCTGGGACTGGAAATAGGCCATTCAGTTGGACATAGGTATTTTCTGTAAGAACAGAGACTACCTTTGAATGACTACCTTGCTCTAAGCGTTCTTTTCAACTGTGAAGTTTCCTTGTAGGATTCTGATCCTACCAGAATAGGAAATGGACTGTGAAATCATATTTCCCAGTTGTATGCCATGACAATTGTAAAAGAAAGGAAGAAGGTTATATGGACCAATGTACACAGACAGCCAACTCTGTTCCCCTAAATATCACTAAAAGCTTGGAAGGAACCACAAAAAAGCAAGAAGCCAGAAGGTCTTCATAAAAGAATTCTTCATCAGCAGCCGGGCTGATATGCTTTTTACTCTACCTTCAATTATCACAAGGGTGGTGACCTGATTTTCCATTTCATTGTCTGTAAGGAGCTGTTTCCCAAGTGTTTTTTTTCAGATTCTTTTCCCATATAGGTTATTATAGAACATTGAGTAGAGTTCCCTGTGCTGTACAGTAGATCCCTGTTAATTATCTATTTTATGCATAGTGGTGTGGATATGTTAATCCCAAACTCCTAATTTATTCCCCACCCCCAACTTGGTAACCATAACTTTGTTTTCAAAGTCTGTGAGTCTTGTTTTGAAAGTAAGTTCATTTGTATCATGTTTTTTAGATTCCACATATCAGTAATATCATATGACATTTGTCTTTCTCTGTCTGACTTACTTCACTTAGTATGATAATCTCTAGGTCCATCCATGTTGCTGCAGATGGCATTATTTCATTCTTTTCTATGGCTGAGTAATATTCCATTGTGTATATGTACCACATCTTCTTCATCCATTCCTCTGTTGATTTAGGTTGATTTAGGTTGCTTCCATGTCCTGGCTATTGTAAATACAACTGCAATGAACATTGGGGTGCATGTGTCTTTTTGAGCTATGGCTTTCTCTGGGTATATGCCTAGGAGTGGGATTGCTGGGTCATATGGTAGTTCTATTTTTAGTTTTTTGAGGAACCTACGTACTGTTCTCCATAGTGGTTTTACCAATTTACATTCCCACCAACAGTGCAGGGAAGGTTCCCTTTTCTCCACAGCCTTTTCAGCATTTATTGTTTGTAGACATTTTGATGACAGCAATTCTGACTGGTGTGAGGTGATACCTCATTGTAGTTTTGATTTGCATTTCTCTAATAATTAGCGATGTTGAGCATCTTTTCATGTGCCTTTTGGCCATCTGTATGTTTCTCTTGGAGAAATATCTATTCAAATCTTCTGCCCATTTTTCTGATTGGGTTGTTTGTTTTTTTGATACTGAGCTGCATGAGCTGTTTGTATATTTTGGAGGGGTAATCCGTTGTCAGTTGCTTTGTTTGCAAATATTTTCTCCCATTCTTTTCGTTTTGTTTATACCAAGTATTTTTTTGACACTTTATTAAGAGTCAAGGCATGTGATAAATACTTGAGATGTAGAGTTAAATGAGTACTCAAATAATTTATAGTTAAGGAGAAAAAGACAGAAAGGAACCTCAAAATACAAGGTAATGAAATGTAGGATAGATGTATGAACCAAATCAGAGGAAACACAGAGAATTACAAAAACCTACCTAAGAGAGTTAAATAAGGCTGCCCAAAGGAAGTGACATTTAAGTTGCAAGAAGAAAAAAGATAAAACCCAAAAGTACACCTCAGAATTCAAAAAGTGTGGTTCTCTACAGCCATTTAATGTAGGGGAAGGTACCCCAACATATTTCTCTAGCTCCCAAGAATGTTACTGTGTTATTGACAAACATGAGGGATTGTAATTTCCTCATGACAGTTGTCTTCTTTAAAAAATTGGGTGAAGGCAGTTTCAAATATGGTCGCAAAAGACTAGAGATTGTTACAAGCTTCAAAAATCAGTATGTGGGCTTCCCTGGTGGCACAGTGGTTAAGAATCTGCCTGCCAATGCAGGGGACACAGGTTCGAGCCCTGGCCTGGGAAGATCCCATATGCCACGGAGCAACTAAGCCCGTGCACCACAACTACTGAGCCTGCGCTCTAGAGCCCACGAGCCACAACTACTGAGCCCACGTGCCACAACTACTGAAGCCTGAGCGCCTAGAGCCTGTGCTCCACAACAAGAGAAGCCACCACAATGAGAAGCCCGCACGCCACAACGAAGTGTAACCCCCACTCGCCGCAACTAGAGAAAGCCCGCGCACAGCAATGAAGACCCAGTGCAGCCATAAATAAATAAATAAATTTATTTATTTAAAAAAAGAAATCAGTATGTAATTCAATTCAGAACTGAAAGATTCACTGATAGCAAACCCATTCTACAGCCCCAAATAAATAAGGTATTACTTTGTTACTGTTTATTTTTCTCCATAATATTACCAGGGTTTTAATGACAAAGCTGAAAAATGATGATACATCTGTTACTCCCAATAACGCACTTGAACGTTTTGCAAATTTTTTTTTTTTTAACCGGGTGGGTACTCAGTCTGGCTCCTTTGGAAATATGGGAATTTACAGTTTGTGTGTCTTATAGGGAAACAGGGATTAGACAAGTCTCCCACAAGTTGACAAAAATGAATTTATTCATACTTTAATTGTATTTTAAAAGGTCTGTAGCCAGCTAAGTGTTTATTGGCTCTCAGTGGTTTATAAATTTAAGTGGCAAGAACAGTCTGTCAGAGCTTCAGGGCTCATTTAATTTGGGGCTTGGCAATCCTCCTCCACTTCCTTGTCCTCTTCACAATTCACAATACCAAAAATAATGGCTCGACAGTCTGATTTTTAAAAATGTACACACACAGGTAAAGAGAGAGACATACACACAAAGACAGAAATACAGAGAAAGAACAGGTGGGAATGGGGGAAGGGAGAGAAGAGGCAAGAAGCTGTGTATTGAGCTTTTAGCTATGGTACATGGTGAAAGGAGGAGTACCATTGTAGAAGAAATCTTTAAATTATCTCCCTTTTAAACATTTTGCAGACATGTTCTGTAATTTTCTTCCCTCTCTTCCACCCCCAACTCCAAATACTTAGACTGAGTTTTTTTAGTTTTGTTTTGCATGTATTAGATTTAGAATTATTTGATCATATAGCACAAATATTGAAGTGATTCAAAGGAGAAATGAAAAAAAAATGTAGTGGACCAAATAATAGCAGTTACTTACTCCAGGGCCTTAAAAAATAGAATAATGGTGAAGCAGTGTCCCTGTTGGTCAAGAGCCTGTGCTTTGAAGCTATCCTGCTCTGGCTTTGAATTTGGTACCCATGCCTGTCTGCTTTGTGAACTTGGGCAAGTGTCTTAAGCTCTCCAAGCCCCAGTGCCTAGAATGGAGGAAAAGCTCACTGAATACTAATTCAACACATGTTAGCTATTGGGAGGACAGGCAAGCAGCTTTCTCTCTCACAGGGACACAAGAACTCAGATGGGATGGGACTTCCCAGAGTTTAATATTTCTTTAACCCCTAAAAAGTTTCCATCAAATCATGGTGACCAACAATTATTTCTCAATTAAAGACAAAAGGAAAAAATCATTGAGTACTTCCATCTACTATTAACTGCATTTTATATAAGAGAAAGGATATAAGAATATAAGAATAATATAGATAATAATATAGAATAAAAGACAGTCTCATAATTGAATACAGGACAATCTCATTTAACTATATTAACATGTAATTGTATTGCCTCCATTTTCTCATTTTGCCAAAAATGCTAGTGACTACCTTACAACTCTTCTCTTCACACATTTAGTAGTGCCTGCTGAGAAAAAAAAAAAAAAAAAGATCTGAAAGCCACAGGCTAGGGCTTAATGAGGCCCACTTGACTTTAATATTGTCCTGTTTGAAATCCCAAAACTATTACATCTTGCCCATCTTCCAAGACCAGTCAATACATATATATGTCCCTTTTCTTCCTCTTCCTCCTATATTCCAACATGCAATCATTATTCTCTCTTTTTTTTTTCCTGTTAGTATCAGTACTAGAGTTTGAATTTATCACTGTATTTCACTTTTCTACCTTATCCCCAACCTTTCCCCCCCAGGTGCCTTTCACCATGGTTCTATTAGTAAATATAAGGAGAAGCACAAGAAGTAAAGTAAAAGTGATACTTCCGTATTTGAGTTATCGCCACCTTTCCCTTTGCCTTGTTTATCAAAAACTCTTATTTTGCACATGTAATAGAAATTACAGCTTAAAGAAATTAAACCCATGAGTCTGTATGCATCTCCTCTGTACATTATGATTCTACCGTTAGAGACCAGAGAATGATAAGATGGCAGATAACATCACAGGGAAAGCTGAGGCTAGGACATAGGGGAAGTCCCATTCAGACAGGAAGAGGAAGTAGAGATCTTGTCTGTTCTGGTCTCTGGTGAATTGTGGGAAGAAGAAGACAGGAAATGTAGGAAAAGCAGGTGGTGAAATATATGTCCTGATGACCTTCCTTCTCTGGGTCATAGAGAGAAGAAACCAATTAAGTAGATTTTAAGGAAAGGCAAAAGCAAAGGGTCATTGTACATTTTCATGTGGGATTCTAGGAGGAAGCCAACTTGTAGGGTGGTTTCACAACCCCCTGGAAAGAGAGGAAAAGAGGACCTGGGTCAACACTCTGGAATCTCCGTTAATTCCAGGCGCGGGGGAGGAGGGAAGGCAGTTCGTAGAAGTGTCCATGTGGTATGTTGAGGAATGCACATGGATAACTGCTGGTGCAGGCTGACTGGTCCTGGGGAGCGTCCCTGCAGTGAGGCTGAGGGCTCCAAAGAAGACCATCCAGTTTGGTGCAATGGGAGACCTGCCCAGGTCTCAGGGTCTACCAACACCATTCAGTCCCGACTCAGTGGATACTGCTGGAGCCCAGAGAGAGTTTATTCAATGAGGACTTGGGCATAGGGGTCTAGCCTGATGCAGATCAAAACAACATCTCCTGGAATCTAAACTTGCTCTGTTCCTGTCACCACGCGGTCACATAAGCCTCCTTCTGCCGTATCCATAATGATATCTGAAAGAGAGAGAGGAAAATTTAGACTAATTATTTATCCTAATGGGAAAGTTGAAACTTTTCAATTACAGAGAGGATGCCAGAATAGATTTCTTTTTTTCCCAACAATCCATAAGGATAAGTTTGAGAGAAAAATTAAGTCAGGTAAAAACAATAAAGAAATGCCATTTGTTTTCGTGGATGAGCATGGTTTGTACATTGGCCAGCTTGCAATACAGGGCATCATTCCAGTCACAAGTCATCTTACATGACTTTGCCTAGCTTCCAAATCTGTGAGTCTTGCCCTCTGTCTTGCAGGGACCACTGGGTATGAGCAAAAGGAAAAGGTGCTTGCAGAATCCATCATCAGATGCCTGCGATTAGTGTTCATTTCTCTGCAAGTTTTGAGTGAGCATTGATTGGAATTGTAGTCCAGATCTGATGCTCTCAACATACTCCCCAAAAGTGGTCCTGGATTTTTAATCTTTTTAAACCAATAAGATATTGGGGGAAATGCCTTAATAACCAAAACATTTCACAAGCCTCTCTCTCAAAATCATTACTGGACTATCTACGAAAGCTAGAGCCATCAGCCTTGTTCAGTGAGGCACCTGATGGTCCATTAATGGCCGGCCCATTTTTGTCTGAATTTGAGAGAGGCCCATGTTTATCTGAATTTGAGAGAGGCAACTCGACACATTGTTAACATTATCTAAGACAAGTGGCTTTTATTTAAAAATTAAAATTATATCCTTTCGATTAATTGTTTAACTTAAGGTTTAAAATGTGAAAAAAAATCATTCAGCAGGTAAAACCATAACTGGCAGGGGTGTATAAAATTGCACTTTTATCCGTGTTGTCAGGGCAGGCAGGACATCATGAAAGAAGTGCTAACAGCCTTCCAGCTGTTTAGAGCAGAATGGGCATGTGTGTATATCTGCCCAAATTCCAGAGTCGGGGCTCCCTTCTGCCTGAACACAGAGCATCTTGACTTTATTATTGTTTCTATCTTGATTAAAATGTCAGCAGCTGCCATGTATTATGTAAGATGTGTGGGGTAGATTGGTCTATTATTCTTGAAAAACACACAATTGCTTTAGAATCTCTCTTTTTCCCCCCAAGTAGGATTGCCCTGCTCGGTGGATAGACAGAATATCTTGTTTAATTACACCCTTCATGATCCTGGCTTGAAGCCAGGCTTATTTTATTCCAATTATAACCTTTTCAAAACAAAGAGTAATGGGAGTTTAGAGGAACAAGCTGACAGTTTTTACCTGAAATAAGTTGGGAACTAGAAGTAAATTAAAAAAAATAAAAAAGCCAGCCAGAAGATTCTTAGTCCAGAATTTTCCATGGTTTGTTAAAACATACAGCTGACCATTGAACAATGCGGGGGTTAATCTGCGTATAACTTATATTTGGTCCTCCGCGTCTGCAGATTCAACCAACCATAGACTGTGTAGTGCTGTAGTATTTACTATTGAAAACTATCCACGTATAAGTGGACCTGTACAGTTCAAACTTGTGTTGTTCAAGAACCAACTATAGTATAAATGAAAGGAAGACCATCTCAGAAAGAACTAAATAAATTTGCCTGACTTCTGGCCTTGAATTATGTGCCAAGTTGTGTTAAAGGTCACTTCTTTGTTTGCTATCCTTCATTGGCTCCCACTGACTTGAAGATAAAAAGACTCACGTACCACCTTAAAGTGGTTGATCTGGCCCTGCGTGATGGGCCCAGCCTCTCATCTCCCATTACCCTTTCCCCTCCTTCCAACCTTTTGTTATTTTTGTTTCTCCCTCTGCCAAGACTTTCATTGCCACAGGCAGATAAGAATGGTGTAGTGAAAACAGTGTCTCTGGTTTCCCATGAGGACGTGAGAAGCCTCCAGTCCCAGACCCGCTAATCTGTGACACCAGCCAGACGCCGCTGGAATGGGACCTGTTTCGTACTAACAAAGCAACAAAAGTTGAAACAGCAAAGGCCCCTTATGGACCAGGACCCCTTATGACAAACCCCCCTGAGAACCAGTGTTGTCGAACACAAGTTTGTGTGTCTGATGCACAGTGAGGCCAAACAAACTGAAATGTCAGAGTTTGGAGCAGAGATATGTTTAGTGCAGGGCCAAGGAAGGAGAATGGGTGGCTTGTGTTCAGAAACCCTGAATTCCTTGATGGTTTTAGGGGAGAAGTTTTTAAATAGGCAAAATTTGGGGTGCAGGCTGCAGGGTGTGGGACTTTCTTCTGATTGGTTGGTAGTGAGGTAACAGTGCGGTGCTCCAGGAATCTTGTGCTCAGCTCTACCTGTGCGGGGAAACTTAGTTCCCGCAGAAGAACTCAAAGATACTATTAGGTATATTCCTTCAGAAGGAACCGGGACCTTGCCCCATCGCTGCACTAGTGTTGGGGGGAGTGGTGTGCCCACAGGTTCCTGCTCGGTTTCAGTAGCAAAGTTGAACCAAGAGAATACTGCTTCTTGGATTCACAATCTATTTGGCTGTCCTCCAGAGGCATGCCTGGACGTGCATCCTCTGGCTGGTGAAGACCAGGGGGAATATTCTCACTGGTCACAAAGCCAGGCTCTCAGGACACAGAACAAGACGAAAGGAAAATCTCCTCATACCTGTGGTTCTCCTCCTTGTGACAAGTGGCACAAAAGACAGAGATAAGAGAAAAAAAATGACCACCTGTGGGAGGAAAAGGAACAGTAGAAAACAAGAGTTCTCATAGTAAATCTTTACCAAAGTTGCTACACCGAAGGAACTTATTCACACATATATTTTCTCCTGCTAATCTAAACTTGAAAAGGGACAAGAAATTTTTACCTTCCTCTCTCAACCTACAGAGTACTGCAGAGTGAAATCCAGGAGAGCTGACTTTGGTAAAAATTATTAGCTTTCTGTCACTTCTGCAAGTTTTCTAGGATCTCATCTGTAAGCTCCAGAACAAGTGTGGTATCTCAGAAAGTTCTATCTGGGTTGCCAAAACTATGGGAAAGGAAAAATAATTTTTCCGCTATCTTTCTAGGTTCTTGCCTGAGACACTCCTGTAATAAAAGACAGATTAATACAGAAAAAAATGTTCAACGATGTGTATACCTCCTATGTACATGGGAGATACCCAGGAAGGCTGAGTAACTCCCTGAAATGGCCCAAGCCAACACCTTAAATATCATCTCTAGTGGAAAAACAAAAGGTTTGAGGGAGGGGTACGGGGGAAGAGGCCAGTTATGGGAAGTTATCAGGAAAAGCACAGTAAGCAAAGGTCAGCTTATTCTGCAGATTTAAGTCATTGCCTTCTGCATTGATGAGAGTTTCTAGAAATTTAGTCCTCCTTCTCTACCTGGTACAGAGAGGGAAACCCCTTACAAATGGAGATTTTCCTTATAAATGTAAATGTCTCTTACAAAAGAGTAACATCTGCTTGTTTTTCAGAGCTTCTCCCACGTCTGCTATTTCTTAAAAATAATCAGCCTAAAATAATCCTTATGCCAAAGAGGCATATTTTGGGATGGTATATTCTGCTCCCATTCACTGCTTTTCTTTTTCTTTATCTTTGTGGGTGTGGGTCTTTTTTGGTCCATTTACCGTAGTTGTGTTAGCATGTCAGGAAGAAGCAGAGGTAGACATATGTGTTGAGTTCACTGTTTAATCAGAAGCCTCCTCAATTTGCAGGCTACAGCCATTCTCCCTTGGTTTCCTCTACAGTGCCATAGAGGCCGCACTTAGAGCCTTGCTATTCCCTTTTCTTGAAACGTTCTTCTCTACTCTTTCTGAATCATCCTATTCATCTTTTAACTCTCCGTTTAAAGTTCACTTCCTACGGAAATCCTTTTTGGCACACCCCAGGATCATACTGGTCTCCCTGTTAGCCCCTATACATAGGCCCTGCACATCTTCATTTTCAGATGTCTTCCACATTTGCCATTGCCCAAAGAGGGGTTTAGGTTAGGTGAATCATCACAAATTCATTCCCTCCAGAAATGTGTGCTCAGCCAGCAAAATGATGAGTAACTGACTCTTTGACATTTGTTTGTAAAGGAGAGCCGTTAAAGTCTCCTGGAGTCTCTAATTTTGGCCATATGCTTATTTATCCCTTTTCTTTCTTTCTTCTATTCATCCTAAGTCATTTCCAAAAGAGAATACTCTCTTCTTTCTTTTACAAGCAGTTTCAAAACTTTAGATTTCTGTCTTGCCCAAGCGTTCTGCTATAGTCACACTCCAGTAGAACTTTGCTTTAACGTGAAGCCTCTGACCTACAATCCCTATTCATTTCCTCAACCATGGTTATCATAATTCATAGAGGAATCAAGTCCTCTTTCACCCAGTTCTGCATTTCATCATTGCTTCCTATTCACAAAGGAAGATTAGTTTCCAGGTCTTTGGATTTTTTTCAAAAATACAACCTGACTCATTAATGATAATTTTCCTTGCCTGGTGTCTGAGTTCAGGCACACTCACTCTGGAATAACAAAGCACAGATGAATTTGAAATCCTTTGGCAATCCAAGCGCATACCCCTAACCTTGAATAAAAAATAGATGCTAATAAATGCAGGGTCTTAAAAATGTGAATTATAGTCATTTCACACTTCATGGCAGCTTCATGCTGAAGAAATAGCTTAAAACTTAATTACGTTGCTTGTCCCTTCATTAAGTGCAGATGACATTCCGCGGATAAATTTGGGCAATGACATCTGAGGAAGGGAGTTGAGAAACTCATTAGTTATTCATGATGGAGAATATTGACCGTGTACTGATTAAAGGAAAGTGTTGACACCCTTTTTAACATGATGCATCTGTCTGTTCATTTATGGTTCTCTCTGTGGTCCCCATGGAAAGCTCTTTGGGAAATGAGGAAAATGCCCTTCAGCATTTGAATGCAGATGTATATAAAATGTGCATGATGAGTGAGATTAAAATGGAGAGCGGGAGGCCCTGGGCTTCTGATTACCCGCCCCTGCGAATGACTGGGCTGCTCTGTGAGGACCATTTGGGAGATACACAACCACAATGGATTGAATCCATCCTCCTCTTGGCACCTGAGGAGCTATTATGCTACATTCAGTATTTCAGTGGCTCATTCTAAAGCTAGAAGTCAGTTCTCAGTGAATGATGCATGGAGGGTTTTGCCTCCTGTCACATAATAATCCCATAGCTTGAGCCAGGCAGTGACTAAGTTAAGTGAACCGGCGAAGGCACAACCACCCTCTCTTTGTGTGAGGGGCGATATTCTTACAGAAAGATAATTTTGCTCTTTACTCTAATGACCCAGAACGGCTAAGAAGTGAGGGCAGCAGAACCAAAAGTAAGATATTGCACCATAAAGAAGTGTTTTCGAATTGTCTGAATTACCTCCCTTGAGAGCCATGAACTTCCTGTCACTGAGAGACTCAAGGTAAGGGGAACTGTCCAATCAGGACTGCTATAGAGGTGTGTCAGGCATCAGAAGGAGGGAAGGTTTTAACTAAACCACCTTTCAGATCTGCTCTCATAGGAAGATACTAGGATTCGGGCTTCTAAGTGCTATTCACAGATATGATTTTACCTGGGACCTCTCATTAAGTTGAAATTTCTCGAAAAGTTCTATTCATTGAGTCGTTGAAGGTTAGAATCTGTGACCAGTATTGATGGATTCCTTTTCACTTTTCCTTGCACTGTGGGTGTTTGAAGAACAATTCAGATTCTTTCCATGCTTTGTAAATTTCAAAGTGCTTTCGCAAATACCCTCTCCAAAACGCCCCTAAGTATGATGAGAGGGATGGACTTCATTCCTGTTGTACAGACGGGGAGACTGAAGGGTTAAAATATAACACTTGGCTCTTTGGCATAATGAAGAGATCCTGTCCTTTCTCAGGGCTCAGTCAGATTTTGAGGTTTATCAGAGTCTCTGACACTGGTGGCAGCATGGAGTCAAGGTTAGGAGCAGAACTTTCAAGTCAGACCGCCAGACCCTGGATCCTGGTTTTGCCACCTGCCAGCGTGTGCCTCTGGGCAAGCTTTTAAAACCTCTCTCTGTCGCCGTTTCCTCATTTATGAACAGGCGGATAAAAACAGTACCAACTGAGAAGGACTTGTGAGCCGTGAATGGCATGACGTATATGAACTACTTCCCACATCACGTAGAACCTAGGACTTAAATGTTAGCTCTGGGGCCTCTGTTGTTGAAGCAACCAATTACTACTCGTTCTTTTTTTTTTTTTTTTTTTGCGGTACGCGGGCCTCTCACTGTTGTGGCCTCTCCCGTTGCGGAGGACAGGCTCCGGACGCACAGGCTCAGCGGCCATGGCTCATGGGCCCAGCCGCTCCACGGCATGTGGGATCTTCCTGGACCGGGTCACGAACCCATATCCCCTGCATCGGCAGGCAGACTCTCAACCACTGTGCCACCAGGGAAGCCCTATTACTCATTCTTGATTATGACCAAGGAGTCTGTCCAATGATAGGGTGGTTTTGCTATATCATATGCCTCACAGATTATGGTCAGCAGGTTAATAGCCTATTTTGTACCAATCAATACAGTCCAGACAACAGTGAAACAAGTATGAGTTGATGAAATTGGCCAATTTTAAAAGTGAACTCTAACCCTGCTTTTGAACTTTTCTTATCTCAAAGGCATTTGCAGTCTATATTCAGCCATGAGAGGAGCAAACTTTTTCCTTAGGAAGAGAAAACTGAGACTTAAGCATTACACAGACAAGATGAAGTGGAAAGCATTATGGTTATGGATGAAAAGATTAGTGTTTTAAAAACACATACAAAGAGCTTTGGATCTTTTTCTGAATTTAATTGCAGTGTGGTGAGTGACAGTTGTGAAAATGCGGTTTAAAAGGGAAAATAGTAACATTTAAGTATCAAAATATTTTAAAAATCCACTAATTCTAACTGTAGTGTAATTCTAACTGTAGTGACCAAATACTCTCTCCCTCCTGGCTCCTTCAGCCATATGCGTAGGAGGGAGAAAGTGGCTTAGACCAGCTTCCCTGGAAGACCTGACCAAGCAGAAAATCCCAGAAACAAGAAGCCTCATCTGGGGACCTTTCATCCCATTTGCCAGCTGCCACCAGGAATCAATGGCTCTTTCGTAATCCTAGCAAGAAAATGAAATCACAATTAAACTCTTATGAGATTTTGGTTTTTTTCTTTTCTAATTTTCACATTGACTCCTGCCGTTTATATATATATTTATATACATATATATATATATATGTATGTATGTATATCCTTAAAGTTTTTGATCCTTCATTGCAGTATACCATTAAGAGTTATGTTGTTTTCTTCCCCCTGAAGGCCACAACAAGTGCTTGTTTTTCATGTGGGTTGGATGGATTTTTTTTTTTTTTTTTTTTTGTGGTACACAGGCCTCTCACTACTGTGGCCTCTCCCATTGCAGAGCACAGGCTCCGGACGCGCAGGCTCAGCGGCCATGGCTCACGGGCCCAGCCGCCCTGCGGCATGTGGGATCCTCCCGGACCGGGGCACGAACCCGTGTCCCCTGCATCTGGATGGATTTTTATCTCATAACCACAGGCTGCTGCTAGTGAACCTTTGCTTCCTGTCTGCAACCTATTGCTGGGCAAGATTTACCTGTAAAGATATAGTGGCTGCTGTGGCTTTTCTAGTAGAATAGAAATAATTCTCTTTGGTAATAACAGTTAGTTAGACACCCCTATGACCATGAAAAGCAAACCCCAGGAGGATTTTCCAAAGGGCTGGTGTCACTTGACAAGACTCTCTGAATGAGGTCTAGAGGATGAATAGCACACAGGTCAAAATGCTGATCTGAACATCCTTCTCTTCCTGGTACAGGGAGGGATGACCCTTACAAATGGGGATTTCCTTCATAAATCTAAATGTCTGTTACAAAAGGATAACTTCCACTTGGTTTTCAGAGCTTTTCCTGTCTGCTATTTCTTAACAATAACCAGCTAAAAATAATCCTTAGGCCAGAGAGGCATATTTTGTGATGGTATGTCTGTCCCCCTTCAGTAGCAGGACGAGCCCCAAAATTCAGCTTTCTGGCCACTGCCTTACTGATATTTTGCCACAGGGAAACGTCTGTTATTACAAACACAACCACAGTATGAGAAAATGCACGAAAACAGATGAATAAAATCTACTCGTCAGTCACAGCCTGCTAACCTTTGGGCCTAATCTCAGAATGGAGACTTGCTAGAGCCAAGCAGAAAGCATGAAACACTGCTCTGTGTGGCCTTTGGCATCATTTGTTCACTTGTTTGCTGTTTATCTCCCTTACTGGGTTGGAAACGCTAAGCCAGTGAGTCTCATATTAGAACCACTTAAGTTTAAAAATAATTCTGATTCCTAGTCCCTGTTCCAGAACAATTCAATTAGAATTAGAGGTGCAGCCCAGATGTTGGGATTGTTTAGAGTGTAACCGAACGCAGGTTCGGCTACTTGCAGCCCAACAGCCAATAAAATCGAAGGGCAAGCTTTGGCAGAGAAGAAAGGTACTTTATTCAGAAAAGCCAGCAATCTGGAGAGATGGTGGACTTAATGTCCAGAGACCAACTCCAAAGATTCTGCTCAGCCATGACAATCTTTAAAGGGAAAAGGGGAAACCATCTCCGTTCATCATTAAGGCAGGAGGTCAGATGCTTCGTCATTTTTCCATTGCGTGCAGACCTGCTGATTTCTCCCCATCTTCCTTGGGATGCTGTCTTGCCCACGTGGTCCACCTGCAATTGGATGTTCCCTTGCCCGCATGCTCTGCCTGCGGATTTACTAAGGGGAAGCTAGGGGTAGAGAGTCAGTCATTGTTTAACTACTTAAATCTTCATTCTTACTCTTTCTAATCCAGGAAAGGAATCAACAGGTTAGGTAAGGTGTTGCATATATTTAGTAAATCAGAAATCCGGAGCTAAGTTAACTGTTGCCTAATGATCTCATCTTTATGATTAAGGTCTAAAGAAAACAGGGATGATTAAAAAGGAAGGAGGCAAAGGACCTGCTTACAAGAACATGCCTGCTGATTCCAGGGTGTAGCAACAGTTAAAAATTGGGTTCCAAGAGGATGGGTACCATGTCACACACCCTCATGGCCATATACACACCGACTGTTGTAAACTCTGAAGCAGTGCCTTGCACATCATTGGATACTCAGTAAAAGTTGAATAAGTGGGTGTCTGCAGAGATGGAAGGATGGGCGGGTTGAGTAAGCGAATGAATGAAAAGAAAAAACCAGTGATTATAAGTTACTGGAGTTAAGTTCTTAAGATAATTGTTATTAGATCACTGTTCACAGTTGACCTTATAATAGTTGAGATTCTACGTACCAGCGTGCCAGAAAAGATCATTAGAGGTTTTAGATGAGTATATAAAAAAGTAAATAGCAAACTGCAGCGTACACACATCATCTAGAAGTGGAATTTACTCTGCCTGCCTTAAGGCAGCATTCATCTCCCATCTTGGCACACTCCCATCTCTACAGAACAGGCAGCCGCTACATCAAAAGTAATTGTTCATTATTATTTCCTCAGTGAATCATGTTTGTCTGAAGGGAGCAGAGATAACAAAGAGGAAATTATGGTTTGTGTGGAGTGATATGATTGCTTGTAAACCTAGCAATGAAAGAGAAGTGTATGCAAGCAATTGAGAACTCTGTCTCTGTCCTCCAAATGCAGAAAATGGGCAGAGTGAGCAGTTTATGCCCTATTCACGTTTTAATTGGAGGTGGGAGAAAGACACTTCACTGTCTTCCACACCTGGGCAACCCACAATTTCCTCGTTACAGCGTTGATTACACCCCTGGATAATTCTGTGGATGCCAGTGCAACGCTGCACACATCGATGTTTATTCCAGCTCTTATTCATGTAAAAGCACAAGCGAGTCTGTGTTTATACTAAGGAACAGTGGAAAGACCAGTGGAGAAAGTAGCATTTGTATAGATTTCTGTTGATGGACCTAGTACTGCTTTGTCCCTATGTTACTTAGATGCCAGCTGAGATTATTCTGTCCCCTAATATCTACCTAATAGTGATTGATGCAAAACTCTTTTTGCCAGATTGAACAAAAAGTAATGTCCTTCCTACAGACCACCGTCTAGTTTCGTGATCACCTCTGACTTTGGCTTTTTATTCTGTGAATGTGTTCAGTTTAAGACTAACAACCACCACTAGACCATATACCCGTTTTGTGCAAATTAGAAAGAGACACCCCTTCCTTGGGTCACTTCCATCTATCAGAAAATTGTCATAATATAGTGATTTTTTAAGAACAAGACACTTACGGCATGTACTAGAAAATTATAAGTGCACAAATTAGTGATACCTAGGATGTGAATCACCCCTCCACACACACACATACACACGTGCATGACCTAGATAACGATGTATGAGTCCCTGAAAGAGCATCTTGCCTTTCTGCTCAAGCTGTCTGTGTATAGCACATTGGATGGAACTTGGATCACAGTATTTTTTTTAATTTAATTTTCATCAAAAAGACTTACTCATGCAAAGCTCTGGTGTATATGGAAGATTTTATGAAAGTTTTGAGAGAGGGGAACAACCTAAAATTCAATTATAGCTTGAATATATTGTAATATATGTAACATATATTGTAATATATTTACAAATGCATTTCAACCCGGATTTTCTTACTTTGCTCTTAGCATCCCCATTTTGCAAATGAGAAAATGGAACCTCTGAGGGCTTAAGTCCTTGGCAACAAGCAGCAGAGCTAGGAGTACCTGACTCTAATGTCAAGATTCCAATGGTTGTGATACCAGGCTGGCACGTGAGTGAGTAGAAAGTACAGATGAAACGCTGTAGGAGATAGTCTAGTACTAACAACTGCCCAGGCCTGGGAATTAGGAGACTTCGTTTGCAGGGCTGAGCACTCCACTTAGCTCTGTGCCTTGAGTCAGGTCACTCTCTCTCTACAAGAATATTTACAAGAATAGGCTTGTAAATATTCTTGTTCCGCGAATTCCCTAAGCCACATTGCCTGGTCCTCTGTCTGGTGCGTTGTCTATCCGGCACCTGTCCCAAGACATTAGTTACCGAAAATCAGATATGAAACATGTTGCTCACTTATTTGAGGGTATCTAATTTTTTTTTTTTTTTTCGGTACACGGGCCTCTCATTGTTGTAGCCTCTCCCGTTGCGGAGCACAGGCTCCGGACGCGCAGGCTCAGCAGCCATGGCTCACGGGCCCAGCCGCTCCGCGGCATGTGGGATCTTCCTGGACCGGGGCACGAACCCGTGTCCCCTGCATCGGCAGGCGGACTCTCAACCACTGCTCCACCAGGGAAGCCCGAGGATATCTAATTTTAAAAAGGGAAAGGATAATGTAGAATGTCAGTTGAATTAAAAAAAAAAAAAAGATGTAGTGCCGTGGCTATAATGGCATAAAGACATGAGTAGTAAGTTTGTAGATCCCTTGTTATTGAGAAATAAAATGCTGTGTTTTCTCATAGGATGTGATAGGCCTCTGAATATTTTTCAAATAAAATTATAGAAAACATATGTAGAAAACTAGATGTTGAATAGCTTCTACTGTGGGCAAGTAGCAAGAAAGGGATTCTTTAGAAAACAGTCACGCTAGAACAGTAAAAAAACAAACAAAAAAAATTGTTGACTTTTGCTTTACCCCTGTCCTCCCAAATCAAACTGCATAAGTACAAAAATCTTTTCAGCTCCTGCCAAAAAAGCAGTATCTTCAGGCTATACAATAGCTGATTTACAGTTGAACACGGTGACCAAGTTAAAGAAAAAGAGTGCAGTATGGGTAAAAGACATTAAAGCACTAGGAAGAAAATTAATTGGAAATGTAGGGAGAAACCAGCATGTCCACCTGTGAAGAGAGACAGAGGACATCATTTGATCAGCAGTGGCTGGGTCCTCTGTGGCTTTGAGGCATTAGGGGTCAAGGACTGGGGGGAGCTTAGTTTAACACTTGAGAGCACTTCATAATGACTTTGGGGGCAGAATCAGCGCCGAGGGTCTCCAGAGCATCGACAGAGGATGTGTCCACGAGCACAGTGGGCTGACGGATGATTGACAAAGGTGATGTCAGTGTTTCCCTTCCCCATGTGCCATTTACATGGGAAGCTTAACTTGGAATCCCCAAGAAAGCAAAACTATTAAAACAGTTGATGCATTTCAGTGCAGAAGGGAGGCGCCAAAAACTGTGATAAAAGAACGGAAAGCCATGTTTCTCTAAGAGCAGGAAGTGGGGGTATCTGAGTGAGTGACAGCCAAGGAAAAGTTTTAAAGGGACCAATGCCCAATTTATCAAGATGTGGAGTTCTACCAAGGGAACCACACTGGATCATGGGAAATATCTGAAGGTAGGACTGTTCATTCTGTAAGACTGTAATGAGTTGATAAGCTCTTTGAGCTAGTGAAACAGATACAGACCTTTCCATCAAAGGCTTCATAGATTCCCTCCCTTTTGCCTAATTAAATTCTGTATGGAGCTTAAGCATCACTTCCTCAGGTTCCACCTCGTGCCCTGAGCTCTTACAGCCCCACATTTCTCCTCCATAGCATTCACTTCCATGTCCTATTGCACGTTCACTTGTAGGCGTGTTTTATTCATGTTTGCATTCCTGATTAGCCAGAAGAACTGTGAAGGCAGAACGATTTTCTCTCTTTTTTATGCCTAGTGTCTAACACGGTGCCTAACACACAGTAGTTATTCAATAAATACTAGTGGAATGAGAGATAAACAAATGAGATTAAATCAGAGCCAACTAGGATGGTTAGCTCTGAGAGGAGATGGGTATCCTGCAGACACAATTATATTTTGCTGGTGAGAGCACCACTGTCACTTCATTGTGCCTGACATAGTTCTAAATGTCTCTACTCAACCCCAAAACCCTACTCCCTGGGAATTTAATTAACAAGAACCACAACGTCAGCACTTGGTAATCATCTAAGCACCTACACAGGACCCCGAGCTTTGGACTCACGTAGACCTGAGTTGAGACTCTGGCTCTGCCACTTACTAGTCATGTGATCGGCAGCACATCACCTACCCTCTTGGATGCTCACTTGCCTTATCTGTAAAAGAAAAATCAGAACGCATTCGTTTCATAAGGCTTTCTGTGAAGTTTGGTAAGCAAACCAAAGTGCAGGCACAGAGAGACATTTAATTATCCTCATTCAAGGGAAACTTTAGAGAGTTTAAGATGGAGTCAGTGACACGGCACAGAAAGAAGAGACCAAACAGTAAAAATGACAGTGCAGTGAATTGCAACTCATTTGTTTAGTAGTTAATTGTGTCCTGCACAAACGTGTAAGATTCATAACCCAGGGATAAACTTTGTTTTGTTTACTACCATGTGCACAGGGCTTGGCACACAGTAGGTCATTAATAAATATTGGATGGATGCATAAGTAAATTCCAAGGTAGGACATTATGACTTGCCAAATTATGTTCTGGTTAAAGTACTTAATGGCCTACACGAGAGTACTAGTTAAAATACCAGTTAGAGCACTTCATAGGCTACGCTAGAGTTCAGACCATCAAGGTTAGCACAAGAAAGGGTGATGGCATTCAGGGTAAAAAGGGTGGGGGAGATGATGAAGTGCAAATGCTGTGACAAGAAAGAAAGCCTAATACTGTGGACTTCCATGGCGTCATGGCCATGGGTACTTTTTTTTTTAACTAGTTTTTTTTTTAATTTTTGAATTTTGTTTTTTTTTTATACAACAGGTTCTTATTAGTCATCAAATTTATACACATCAGTGTATACATGTCAATCCCAATCACCCAATTCATCACACCACCATGCCCCCCTCACCCCCCCGTGGCTTTCCCCACTTGGTGTCCATACATTTGTTCTCTACAACTGTGTCTCAACTTCTGCCCTGCAAACCGGTTAATCTGTACCATTTTTCTAGGTTCCACATACGTGTGTTAATATACGATATTTGTTTTTCTCTTTCTGACTTCCTTCACTCTGTATGATAGTCTCTACATCCATCCATGTCTCAACAAATGACCCAATTTCGTTCGTTTTTATGGCTGAGTAATATTCCATTGTATATATGTACCACAACTTCTTTATCCATTCGTCGGTCGATGGGCATTTAGGTTGCTTCCATGACCTGGCTATTGTAAATAGTGCTGCAGTGAACATTCGGGTGCATGTGTCTTTTTGAATTATGGTTTTCTCTGGGTATATGCCCAGTACTGGGATTGCTGGACCATATGGTAATTCTGTTTTTAGTTTTTTAAGGAACCTCCATACTGTTCTCCATAGTGGCTGTATCAATTTACATTCCCACCAACAGAGCAAGAGGGTTCCCTTTTCTACACACCCACTCCAGCATTTGTTGTTTGCAGATTTTCTGATGATGCCCGTTCTAACTGGTGTGAGGGGATACCTCATTGTAGTTTTGATTTGCATTTCTCTAATAATTAGTGACGTTGAGCACCTTTTCATGTGCTTCTTGGCCATCTGTATGTCTTCTTTGGAAAAATGTCTATTTAGGTCCTCTGCCCATTTTTGGATTGGGTTGTTTGTTTCTTTAATACTGACCTGCATGAGCTGTTTATATATTTTGGAGATTAATCCTTTGTCCATTGACTCGTTTGCAAATATTTTCTCCCATTCTGAGGGTTGTCTTTTCGTCTTGTTTATGGTTTCCTTTGCTATGCCAAAGCCTTGAAGGTTCATTAGATCCCGTTTGTTTATTTTTGTTTTTATTTCCATTACTCTAGGAGGTGGATCAAAAATGATCTTGCTGTGATTTATGTCAATGAGTGTTCTTCCTATGTTTTCCTCTAAGAGTTTTATGGTCTCCGGTCTTACATTTAGGTCTTGAATCCATTTTGAATTTATTTTTGTGTATGGTATTAGGGAGTGTTCTAATTTGATTCTTTCACATGTAGCTGTCCAGTTTTCCCAGCACCACTTATTGAAGAGACTGTCTTTTCTCCACTGTATATCCTTGCCTCCTTTGTCATAGATTAGTTGACCATAGGTGCGTGGGTTTATCTCTGCGCTTTCTATCTTGCTCCATTGATCTATGTTTCTGTTTTTGTACCAGTACCATGTTTTCTTGATTACTGTAGCTTTGTAGTATAGTCTGAAGTCAGGGAGTCTGATTCCTCCCGCTCCGTTTTTTTCCCTCAACACTGCTTTGGCTATTTGGGGTCCTCTGTGTCTCCATACAAATTTAAAGACTTTTTGTTCTAGTTCCGTAAAAAATGCCATTGGTAATTTGATAGGGATTGCACTGGATCTGTACATTGCTTTGGGTAGTATAGTCATTTTCACAATATTAATTCTTCCAATCCAAGAACATGGTATATCTCTCCATCTGTTGGTATCATCTTTAATTTCTTTCATCAGTGTCTTATAGTTTTCTGCATAGAGGTCTTTTGTCTCCCTAGGTAGGTTTATTCCTAGGTATTTTATTCTTTTTGTTGCAATGGTAAATGGGAGGTTCCCTTAATTTCTCTTTCAGATTTTTCATCATTATTGCATAGGAATGCAAGAGATTTCTGTGCATTAATTTTGTATCCTGCTACTTTAACAAATTCATTGATTAGCTCTAGTAGTTTTCTGGTGGCATTTTTAGGATTCTCTATGTATAGTATCATGTCATCGGCAAACAGTGACAGTTTTACTTCTTCTTTTCCAATTTATATTCCTTTTATTTCTTTTTCTTCTCTGATTGCCGTGGCTAGGACTTCCAAAAGTATGTTGAATAATAGTGGTGAGAGTGGACATCCTTGTCTTGTTCCTGTTCTTAGGGGAAATGCTTTCAGTTTTTCACCATTGAGAACAATGTTGGGTGTGGGTTTGTCATATATGGCCTTTATTATGTTGAGGTAGCTTCCCTCTATGCCCACTTTCTGGAGAGTTTTTATCATAAATGGGTGTTGAATTTTGTCAAAAGCTTTTTCTGTATCTATTGAGATGATCATATGGTTTTTCTTCTTCAATTTGTGAATATGGTGTATCACATTGATTGATTTGCGTATATTGAAGAATCCTTGCATCCCTAGGATAAATCCCACTTGACCATGGTGTATGATCCTTTTAATGTGTTGTTGGATTCTGTTTGCTAGTATTTTGTTGAGGATTTTCGCATTTATAATTCATGAGTGATATTGGTCTGTAATTTTCTTTTTTTCTCATATCTTTGTCTGGTTTTAGTATCAGGGTGATGGTGGCCTCATAGAATGAGATTGGGAGTGTTCCTTCCTCTGCAATTTTTTGGAAGAGTTTGAGAAGGATGGGTGTTAGTGCTTCTCTAAATGTTTGATAGAATTCAAGTGTGAAGCCACCTGGTCCTGGACTTTTGTTTGTTGGAAGATTTTTAACCACAGTTTCAATTTCATTACTTGAGCTTGGTCTGTTCATATTTTCTATTTCTTCCTGGTTCAGTCTCGGAAGATTATACCTTTCTAAGAATTTGTTCATTTCTTCCACGTTGTCCATTTTATTGGCATAGAGTTGCTTGTAGTAGTCTCTTAGGATGCTTTGTGTTTCTGCGGTGTCTGTTGTAACTTCTCCTTTCATTTCTAATTTTATTGATTTGACTCCTCTCCCTCTTTTTCTTGATGACTCTGGCTAATGGTTTATCAATTTTGTTTATCTTCTCAAAGGAGCAGCTTTTAGTTTTATTGGTCTTTGCTATTGTTTTCTTTGTTTCTGTTTCATTTGTTTCTGCTCTGATCTTTATGATTTCTTTCCTTCTGCTAACTTTGGGTTTTGTTTGTTCTTCTCTCTCTAGTTCCTTTAGGTGTAATGTTATATTGTTTGTTTGAGATTTTTCTTATTTCTTGAGGTAGGCTTGTATAAACTTCCCTCTTAGAACTGCTTTTGCTGCATCCCATAGGTTTTGGATCATCGTGTTTTCATTGTCATTTGTCTCTAGGTATTTTTTGATGTCCTCTTTGATTTCTTCAGTGATCTCTTGGTTATTTAGTAATGTATTGTTTAGCCTCCATGTGTTTGTGTTTTTTACGTTTTTTTTCCCTGTAATTGATTTCTAATCTCATAGCGTTGTAGTCACAAAAAATGCTTGGTATGATTTCAGTTTTCTTAAATTTACTGAGGCTTGATTTGTAACCCAAGATGTGATCTATCCTGGAGAATGTTCCATGAACACTTGAGAAGAAAGTGTAATCTGCTGGTTTTGGATGGAATGTCATATAAATATCAGTTAAATCTATCTGGTCTGTTGTGTCATTTAAAGCTTCTGTTTCCTTATTTATTTTCATTTTGGATGATCTGTCCATTGGTGTAAGTGAGGTGTTAAAGTTCCCCACTCTTACTGTGTTACTGTCGATTTCCTCTTTTATAGCTGTTAGCAGTTGCCTTATGTATTGATGTGCTCCTATGTTGGGTGCATATATATTTATAATTGTTATATCTTTTTCTTGGATTGATCCCTTGATCATTATGTAGTGTCCTTCCTTGTCTCTTGTAACCTTCTTTATTTTAAAGTCTATTTTATCTGATATGAGTATTGCTACTCCAGTGTTCATTTGATCTCCATTTGCATGGAATATCTTTTTCCATCCCCTCACTTTCAGTCTGTATGTGTCCCTATGTCTGATGTGGGTCTCTTGTAGACAGCATTTATATGGGTCTTGTTTTTGTATCCATTCAGCAAGCCTGTGTCTTTTGGTTGGAGCATTTAATCCATTGACGTTTAAGGTAATTATTGATATGTATGTTCCTATGACCATTTTCTTTATTGTTTTGGGTTTGTTTCTGTAGGTCCTTTTCTTCTCTTGTGTTTCCCACTTAGAGAAGTTCCTTTAGCATTTGTTGTAGAGCTGGTTTGGCAGTGCTGAATTCTCTTAGCTGTTGCTAGTCTGTAAAGCTTTTGATTTCTCCATCGAATCTGAATGAGATCCTTGCTGGGTAGAGTAATCTTGGTTGTAGGTTCTTCCCTTTCATCACTTTAAGTATATCATGCCACTCCCTTCTGCCTTGTAGAGTTTCTGCTGAGAAATCAGCTGTTAACCTTATGGGAGTTCCCTTGTATGTTATTTGTCATTTTTCCCTTGCTGCTTTCAATAAGTTTTCTTTGTCTTTAATTTTTGCCAGTTTGATTACTATGTGTCTCAGCATGTTTCTCCTTGGGTTTATCCTGTATGGGACTCTCCACACTTCCTGGACTTGGGTGGCTATTTCCTTTTCCATGTTAGGGAAGTTTTTGACTATAATCTCTTGAAATATTTTCTCTGGTCCTTTCTCTCTGTCTTCTCCTTCTGGGACCCCTATAATGCGAATGTCGCTGCGTTTAATGTTGTCCCATTGGTCTCTTAGGCTGTATTCATTTCTTTTCACTCTTTTTTCTTTATTCTGTTCTGCAGCAGTGAATTCCACCATTCTGTCTTCCAGGTCACTTATCCGTTCTTCTGCCTCAGGTATTCTGCTGTTGATTCCTTCTAGTGTAGTTCTCATTTCAGTTATTGTATTGTTCATCTCTGTTTGTTTGTTCTTTAATTCTTCTAGGTCTTTGTTAAACATTTCTTGCATCTTCTCAATCTTTGCCTCCATTCCTTTTCCGAGGTCCTGGATCACCTTCACTATCATTATTCTGAATTCTTTTTCTGGAAGGTTGCCTATCTGTACTTCATTTAGTTTTTTTTCTGGGGTTTTATCTTGTTCCTTCATCTGGTACATAGCCCTCTGCCTTTTCATCTTGTCTGTCTTTCTGTGAATGTGGTTTTTGTTCCACAGGCTGCAGGATTGTAGTTCTTCTTGCTTCTGCTGCCATAGGTACTTTTGATGGGGACTAAATAGTCTTTCATGTCCTGACCTCTATTTTGTCTTCCTGCCGTATAGACTCCCGCTAAGGTAAATTATTTCCAGTTTCTCGAATTCTTTCTCTGCTCACTTGATCTTTCAATAATCCTCTGCCTGGAACACTTCTGTATCCTCCTTTTGCATAACTGTTCCTTATTATTTGGGTCTGAGTTTAGGCATCATCTCCTCCTGTAAGGCTTCTGTGAACCCTCAAGCTAGTTTGTCTTTAATACAATTATAGTAATTATTCCTCTGCATTGTGTTTCCTTGCTGAGATATTCCTTTCCCCCTGGTAGGCTGAGGAAGGACAGGGACAGTCCATGCCTCCTTCACACTCACCAGCCCCTGGCACATTTTGGTATTTATTGAATGAATAACATCATTTTAAGGTGTAAAGCCTAAAAGAATCATAGGGAAATATGTCACTAGAGAGATAGGAAGCTTGTAGGGCATGGTTGGGGCTTAAGGCTGAATAATTGGAGTTTTTAATTTTCTTTGAAGTAATTGAGAGCCAGATGAATAAAAATACCCAGGAAGCAATAGAACAGGGTGCAAAAGAGAGGAGGCGGGGCTACCGTGGATGGCATCTCAAGAGAACAAAAAGTGAAAAGACAGACACGTACCAGGACCAGAAGGAAGAAAAGGAGCTGACAAAGGAGGTAAGTTACAGAAGCCAAGAAGGAAAAAAAAAATGTTTCTCAAAGGAGTAGATGTGGTCAAACCCTGCAAGTGGAATTTTGAAAAGCCCTTAAAACGGAGGGAAGATGCTGAAAGGAAGTAGGTGGGGTCACCTGTTCTGGCGCTCCAGCGGGGAGAAGGTGGGCCAGGTAAGAACTCACATGGGCTACTTGGCCAAGCACAGCTGTTATCAAAACAAGTTAGAACTATGCCTGTGAAAGGCAGTGAAAATCGAGAGATGGAAGATGGCAGAGGACAAACTGAGGGAGGTAGATCTGACGTGGAAAGTCACTGGTGTTTTTCTGTTCTGTTTCTAAATCTTCTTTGTTCCTAGGCCACTCTGCTGCAGGGAAATGGGCTTAGGCACAGTGCTGTGCAGGATGCTTTAGCAGGTTCCCAAGCACTTGAGAAAACATACCATGGAATAGTTGGAGAACTACTGGAGTTAGAGAAAAGGGCCATCTTGAATATCTTTGCTTTGCTTTGCTTTGCTCTGTAGCTCCGAGGGATTTCACTGTTTCAACATCCACAGAACCTCCAGCTTGCTTATGTGCTGCCTTGGACCCATTCCTAAGTTTCCTTCGTGTACGCATGCCTTATCAAGAAGGTTATGGTACAGTTGGGAAGACAGTGGAGATACTGTCATTTCCTTTAGTGTCTTGGCAGTAACCTCTGTCCAACAGCAGCTACTTAACATGTGTTCATTGAAGTGAAGTCACGCTGGGCTGGTGTTCTTTGATGACACAGGGCTTGCCTTGCCATTTGAACTTAGGTTTGTCTAAATCCAGAGACCACTAGGCTAGACTGTTGCTCATATGGTCCACTTTTGTCTCAGCACCTTCATGAGGCACGTGACCAGAGAATGTTAGGAGCGTAATAGTCACCTACAAGGCACTGCTTTCCAACCTTTTCCCTCATTTGCCCTCCAGTCCCGACAGAAGCCAGGGTTGTCGGTGTAATTAGCACAGACACCGTCTCAGTTGGAGTAGAGCCCTGATGGCCCTGATGGATAGTCCGTCTAGGCAGGCTAGTATCTAATCCACCGTGGGTCCCAGCCTTCATACTGGAACAGGATCCCTGCTGAACACAGAACAGCCACAGTCCTTGGTACAAAGTTTCCCCAGTTGCTAACAAGATGGTAAATGTCCAGGGGACAAAGCTATGGCTGATGGTTAAATTTGCTTTAGATTCATCTAATGATTTGATCATGGTGCTTCAAGGTCACCAGTTTCACTCCTTTGAGTCATTGGGGATGGTTCTGCTTGAATCCCTGATCCACTTTGCTTTGGGGAATCCTATGGGCAAAGCCAAAGCCACAGGGAATTTGATCTTGAGGACTTCCCAAGGCCAGTCCTTAAAACTGACCATTTCTCCTTCTCATTGTGAGCCTCTGTCAGGATTTTACAACTGCGTCTGTGATTTATTAACTTGTCTGATTCCCTCCGGGGGCAATCCATTTTTCAAAGCTATCCCATGCTGGAGCGTCTCTTCACACAGTGGCCGTCCATCAGGGGCACCTGCTTCAGCAATCAGCAGGTCCAGAGACACTCACACCTCACCCGACAGTGCAACAATCCCTCGGGACCCGGCACACAGACAAACAGTGGATTTAGAGAAATACACTATTGTGACAAAGTGAGAAGGCAGATTAATAGAAAAGGTAGGGCAGGCCAGAGGCTGAGGAAGATGGTGACAAAATTCCAGAAAGCTAAGCCCCACGGTAGTAACAGTTGATATGGCTGTAGCATCTCAGTGTTCCCCTCCTACCCAACCAGAGGACCTGGCATTTTGAGCAAATGGAGGGTCTCCACGACTGAGACGTGGTCTCTGTTCTGGATTGAGGCAGTCTGGAGATCAGAATATAAAGACACACATTGAAGTGGAACAAACTTTCCTTTGCATCTTTTCATGCCCTGTGATTTTCTTTTCCTCTTTGAAAACGATTTAGTAAGGGTCATGTAACAGAACATAGAGAAGGAGGGAGGGGAGCTAGTGACTGGAGGTAGAAAGTTCAGCATGTGCTGGCGTTCTGTCACTGAACTGAAGAGCAATCGGAGACTCTTTTTCCTCAACTTTGAATGAACCCCAGATGTCACTGTTATCCTGGCAGCCTCAGCCAGGAAAATATACAGCACTTCCATTCACTGACCCTCCTTTCCCTCTGCATCAGCTGACGACGTAAATCGCTATTCGCTGACAAGTTATGCTGTTAGGAATTCAAGCCTGGTTCCAGCGCCAGGGAAACGTGCCATTCGCCTAGTGCCCGTGACCGTCAGTCATGCCTCTCCCAGGCTGAGCACTGTGTTGCTGCCTGCTGGAGAGAGGAGAGGTCATACCCACCATCATCGCGGGACTAATTCCCAGATATGCACTTTAGCACATTAGTGACCAGAAGAGAGAGAGAGATTCGCCCACTATAGGATGCTGGAGGAGTGATGCTGACGTCTACTCCCACCCCTTCCTGATGCCCCCACCCCCGCACCACACACACACCTCCCATCTTGTTGCAGAACAGGAAGAACTGCAGAACGCTTCAACATTGAATCACCTTGATAATTATTTTTAAATGCTTGTTATTTTTAGCAGAGTGGCTGGCCCATGTAAATACTTGGTATTTAAAGCTATGCTGAATGAAAAGGTGACCTAATGGATTTTATCTACATAGATTTATTAACTAACATATTCAAAGGAGTCACTGGTGGTAATGGATTTTCATAGATATTAGCTTATTTGATCTTTACAGCAAAAGCAGCACCTGCTGTACCTGTCCTCTTACTTAGGGTTCTCCATTAGTAAACAAGAGAAACACATTCTGCCTTATTTACCTAAAAGAGGGTTTTTCGGAAAGGATTTCAAGAAGCTTCCAAAACCAACAGGAGGCTAGAAAATGAGGCCCAAAGACAAGAAAGAACTAAGGTGGTGTTAAAAAGCCAGGAAGTAGAAATCCTGGGAACTGGAAGTGTAGGATCAGGAAGCCACTACTAGGATGGACAAACTCCACCTGGTTTCCACCTCTTTGTCCTTCCGCTTAAGAGGCATATTCCAGGCAGGCATGCCCAATTGTCCTGGTCTCCATGCCCACCCCTTGTCTCAGGGAGTGTGGGCCCCAGATTACAGCTCCATTGAACTGTATGCAGTGAGAAGAAAATCCCAAAAGGAACTCAAGGTTCTGTGAGGAAAGGAAAATGGATTCTGGGAAACCAAGCCAGCCTACCAGTTCTACCTTTACAGGTAGAAACACCGAAGCTCAGAGTTTGTTTTTCTTTCAAAATCACACACATGGTGCTTCAAAACATGACTCACATTTGGATTTTCTATCTATTCTCAAATACTACATCCTTTCCTTCATAACACAGTCATACAATATGTTCATTTAGACCTCAAGACAAGGCACTAAATGCAATGTAGTATCCTACATTGGCTCCTGAATAGGAAAAGGACATAGGGAGAAATTGGCAAAACCAAAGACTATAGTTCAGTTAATTGTATTGAACCAATGTTAATTTCTTAGTCTCGACACTTGGTTATGTAAGATGTCGATATTAGGGGAAGGTGGCTGAAGGGTATGTAGGAAGTATCTGTATTATTTTTACAACTTTTCTTGAAATCTAAAATTAGTCCACCAAATATAAAGTGTTTTTAAAATGTCAGGCATATATCTCTCCTCAGCTTCTTTGGGACAAAATGACACACATTTATTGATAGCCTTCTAGATTCAGGGGACAGTAGAATTCCCCAAACTCTCAAAATCTCAGCCTCTGTACCAAAGGAAGAAATCGTCCAGGAAGAGCAGTAAGCATCCCAGAAAGGAATTTGAGGGACAGGCATCATATTCAGAAGACTCAGAAGAGGCAAGGAAATTTGAGGGCAGAGTTATAGGAAAGGTGGTACTTGATTTGGTCATGAAGGGATGGTGGAATTTGGGTCTCCAAGGAGAGAGAAGTGTGAAGCATAATCCCTAGATGAAGGAGAGAATGAGACTGAAATGGGGAATGCAGTAGGCACATGGAAGGCCCCACCATCCAGACCGAGAATTGGGGGTTTCTTCCTCTCTGTTGGCAGTTGGTTGAAGTCCTCAGAGCTGTTTTTGGAAAGGATACTCCAACTTGATGTGTAGGAGAGATTCTGAGTAGAGCAGCAGGAGGTAGGAAATATGGTGGGAAGATGATTCAAAACTCAAGAGATAATTCAAATCACTTCCATGTCCAGCAGGGAGAGGGAAGGGGCAAAATAGGGGAAGGGGATTAAGAGATACAAACTACCATGTATAAAATAAATAAGTAATAAGGATATATTGTACAGTACAGGGAAAAACAGCCATTATTTTGTAATAACTTTAAATGGAATATAATCTATAAAAATACTGAATTACTATGTTGTACACCTGAAACTCACAGAATGTTGTAAATCATCTGTACTTCAATTTAAAAGTCATCAAACTAAAAAAAAAAAAATCAGTTCTGTGTCTTAAGCATCGGAAATAGTCACCACTGAAAGCCTTCCTTTGTCCAAATATCTAGAACTATCTGATAGAGGTACCAAACGCTTGCTGTTCTTCATGGCAGCCTGGAGAAGCAAACTGGATGTGGAAGTTGGCTCATTGCTTGTAGTTGTCTGTGATATCTTGGTAAAAGATTACCATCCCTTTCATCGTATCAAACAGCTGTTATCATGTTCAGAATATAATTTTCATGTTTAAAAAATATGACATTCTTATTTAAATGCATATTTAAAACATACTGTCTGCCAGGCATGGTCCTAAATGCTTTACAAATATTAATTCATTTAGTCTTCATATTTCTCACTCTTCTGAAGTTAGTACTATATTAACCCTGTTCTACAGATAACTAGCCTAAGGTCACAGAGATAGTAAAGGGTAGAGCTGAGATTCCAACCCAGGCAGCCTGGCTTGAGACCTTGCTCTTAATCAGCACCCTCTTTTGTTTTTGTTTTATTATTTAAAAATTGTGACTAAAACAAAACAGTTGATGCTGAAATCGCAGTGGGGCTAGAGAGGGGGGATGAATGGGATAGACGTGTATAGAGAGGACGAAAGGATGGCAACTCCTTGAATACAGCTGGGGATAAAGGAAAGAAGACTAAAAGTTGATTCCAAGCGTATGAGCCTTGCCACTGGAAGTTTTTCTGAGAAATGAAGAAAAAAGAGATCGCTCAGGGGGATGAGAGGGGGGTGGCAAAAGACAAGCTTGCGTTTATGTGTTGGTAAGTTATTTACGTAAAGACGCACAGCAAGCGTTTATACTTGCGAGAATGCTGCTCAGATACGAAAGCCATCTGCTTCGTCGTGACAGTTGATGCCACAAGAGGAAGAGTTATTGTCAGGAAAACAGTTATAAATAGAAGACATGGCCAAGTCATTAGTAAATGCCTACTTTTACAAGGAAGAAGAAGAGCCTGCAATAAATCGAGATAGAAAGAAATTTCCGAAGCACAGGAAGGAGAAAATATGTGTTTAATGTGGGGAAAAAAATGCCAAGCAAAGTGAAGATCAAGAATGGTACCCTGCAAAAAAAAAGAAACAAAAAGAATGGTACCCTGCATTTGGTAACTTGAAAGTCAGTGGTTTGGGGAAAAATAGGATGAATAGTAAAGTCAGAAGGTTAAGGACGTGGCAGGATACTATACTCTTCGAAGGTCAAGTTTGGACCCAAATTGCCATTATAGACAGACAAGAACGGTACTCTTGGCCAGGTACATGTGACTATTTAAATTTAAATTAAGTAACTAAAATTAAAAATTCAGTTCCTCAGTCACACGAAGCACATTTCAAGTACTCAGTAGCTACATATGGCTGCTCTGTTGGACCACACAGACAGAGAGCATTCCCATCATGGCAGGAAGTCCTATTGCACAGAGTTGAGCTAAACTAAGGGTCAGGAACCTTTCCGTAAAGGGTCAGATAGTAAACATTTTAGGCTTTGCAGGCCACGTGGTGTCTGTCACCATTACGGAACTCTGCCATTATCGCTTGAAAACAGCCATAGAAAGTTTGAGAACAAATGGGTTCCCCCCAAAAAACATTATTGTTGGACAGTGATATCTGAATTTTATATGATTTTCACTTCATTAAATATTACTCTTCTTTAGCTGTCATTTTAACCATTTAAAACTTAAAACCCATTCTTAGCCCGTGTGCCACACAAACACAGATGTGAAGTCAGATTTGAGCAGTGGGCTGCAGTTTACTGACGTCTAGACTAGACTTCTGTGGATCTCAGCAACAGAAACAGAATGTGTCTGCGCACCTGTGTGTGCTAAGTGGACTGGACAGGAATAAAAGTAGAAAATGAATATATGTTAGCACTGAGCGTCATCTGCTCTTCATCATCCACATAGATAATGCAGGTCAGATAAAAGTACCCATCAAAATTACATGAGCTGTGTTAGACTGTTAAAAGGGAGGCTGTTAATATATAATGATGAAAAGGAAATTTTCATGTGTGGAGTTGACATTAATATGCTAGAATCTCAACTTGTGACTAGGTAACTAGATTTGTAGCTATATGAAAATCAAACGAGATGCTCACTGTAAGAAAAATTCCCATATTCAGCCCAGTTTCCTGAAATATCAATATTTGCAATCCTGAACACTAATCATCCCAAGATTCTACAAGGTCCTCCAAGAAAATGCAGTTAAGTGCAATAATGACCTTCCTGGTTTACCAGACATTGGTGGTAAAGAGTTTTCTTCTCATTTACCAACTTCCTAATTGACAGTAGCTGCCCAGAGTCCTGAGATGAGGAGTCTCATGATTGACTATTAATGTCTGTATGGGTGAGAGTGTGGGAACACATGGCACAAGTGCTAGAAATTTGCTCTCTCTGTATGTGCAGTGTGATACAATGGCAGGGGTGGGGATTAAATGTTGAACCACATGAAGATCTGATTCCACTATACATGGGCTTTTTTTTTTTTTTACCTTTTATAATGGAATATTTTAAACATATACATACAAGAGAATGGTATAATGAGCCCCCATGTACCTATCACCCAGCTTCAACAATTATCAACTCGTAGCCAATCTTCTCTTCCTTTCCCCACATTATTAAGAAGGAAATCCCAGACATAATAGCATTCACAAGCCTTTTTTGGAACAGTTTCTGACCCTACCTAGGATGCCTCTGTTGTTATACAATAAATGCTTTTAAATTGTTCGGTGTTTTTTTCAGTGTGCAATATTAAGGCACAGTCAGACTGGGCTCTTTTTGAAAGGGTCTATAAATGGTTGATTAAAACAAGACCTTCAGTTAACTACATTGTAATCTAATAAGCCTATGGCATTGGTATGTACGAGCTTGAAGACATGATTTATAATGTATGCATACCCTCAGGTTCAGCCAGCAACTGCCACGTGCCAGCCATGTGTCAGACACCATACTCAGCATAGTCACCTCTTTTTGTCTGAGCCCTGTAGGACATTGTTATCACAAGGCCAGCTGAGGCACACGTGTGCTAAGTGATGGATCTGAGGCCAGTCAGACAGAAGGGGAGGGCAACTGAGGAAATAATTTGCTGTTTTAGTGAAACATGACTTCCAAGACGCCTGAGCTTCCTCTACCTTATTCAACATAACTCTGATGTTCCCTTTGGTAGATTTCACTTTTTCTAAAGTTGTCATTGAAACCCAAGTCCAGTAACTACGTGAAGTTTGGCTAGCCTGACAAAAACCATGAAGAGACACCTGGAGGGGAACATGTGAGTTTAGAGCTAATATTTATGACCATGCAAATAAGGAAGGCAAGAAATGTTATTACATGCCCTGACTGCCAGCGTGTCCTTTATCCCCAGACTTTAGAGAAGAAGGGCATGATCTGATCTCAAAACCATCTTTAGGATCTTTTGCAGTAGTTTCATTTCTACCTTGAGAAATGGGTGGGAAGCTGGAAATGAGAATGAGAAAACATTCCTAACTTCACGAACGGTTGGAGGCAGTTAGACCTTTAGGTTGAAAAATCCACATGCCGGGGACACCAGTACATCTGCCAGCATAGTATGATAATGCGAGGAGGGAGAGGCGGGAGGACTTGACCTCTAACTGGCTGGTGGCCACCTCCACCCCCGTGACGTCTCGCGGATCTTGTTTCCTTGTTAATAAAATCAGAAGGGTAGACTCTCAGCAATTTCCGTTGACAGCACGTGGATGTGTGCTTTGGCATATGGATTGTGCTCTTGTTGTTATTGTTGCATTAATTTGAATCCGCTGCCAATAATGAAACGTTGGGACACTTCCCATCTTTTCTGGACCCCGATTTTATTTTATTTTATTTTATTTATTTATTTTTGGCTGTGTTGGGTCTTCATTTCTGTGCGTGGGCTATCTCTAGTTGCGTCGAGCGGGGGCCACTCTTCATTGCGGTGCGCGGGCCTCTCACTATTGCGGCCTCTCTTGTTGCGGAGCACAGGCTCCAGACGCGCAGGCTCAGAAGTTGTGGTGCACGGGCCCAGTTGCTCCGCGGCATGTGGGATCTTCCCACACCAGAGCCCGAACCCGTGTCCCCTGCATTGGCAGGCAGATTCTCAACCACTGCGCCACCAGGGAAGCCCCATGGACCCCTATTTTAAATGGCAAGAATTTGGAATCTCCAGAAGAGCTGCTGCCTTCAGAAAGGATATATGGTCTCTTGTTCTCCGCAGTCACCACCACTCCTTATTGTCTCCCTGACAGTCTGAGGGCCGGTTGCCATTTCTCACTGTACTTGCAGTGACTTCTGACATATTTCACTCTTACATTCCCTGCCTGGTCCCTGGAGACTTTTGCAGTTATAAGCTGGACTTTTTGAACTCTAAGGTCTCGGAGATTCCATGGTTGTCTGGTTGTCTGGTAACATCCCAGGTGGCTAAGGTTGCAACATGTTGTCTAATTAAAGTTTTCCAGCTTTGGGAGCTTTGGAGTCCAAACTGCAGAACTAACTTTTTCACCCAGGTCACTGTAATTTTCAGAGGAAATGCTGACTCTGGATCTGGGAGATGAGGTGAGAGCATTGGAGTCCTGTGTTCTGTTTAATTACATCTCCCTACCTTTGCTGTGCCTTGGTTTTCAGCATTCACTGAGGTTGTTTTTTTGTTTTTAACTTTTTGGCTCCTGATACTCAAATCTGAACTGTGGCCAACTAGAGTGTTCTGGACACTTGTTTTATCATCATCTATTGGCATAGTCTTTTATAATTTTCAAAATTCTCTCCTAAATATAATTTGCTTTTCACACTAACCCGGGGAGAGATAGAGCATGTATTGCTATACCTATTCTACAAAAGTGAGGACAGAATAGGACAAAAACCTTATTAACAAAGGTTTTTACATTTCAGGCTCTTCCCTTAAATCAGACTCCAATACTTTGTTTTTAAAGCTGTTTCCTAAATACAAAAATAAATACGTGTTTATTTAAATAAAGCATCATTCTCCGAGGTCTGAAGACTTTCAGACTGCATCATTCTCCCTCCCCACTGAGATATAATTGAAGATAGATATGATACATTTTATTAATTAGGCCTGTCTGGTTTTCCCACAGAGAATAAAGGAATGTGTCATCTTTTATGCCAGCCTATTTAAATAAAACTCCACTTGGATTTAGCCTTTTCTTGCCTGGTGCTATACCAAAATGACCAGGGTGTGAAATGTGAAGTATTTACGTTTATCATTCTCAGGGAACAACTATGAATTGTTGTAGCAAAATATATTGTTTCTCAGAGCACTGAGGATCTGAGTATTATGCAGGATTTGTCTATTCCAATTGACTGATTTAACTGCAAACTAATCAAAATGAGTTGCGTGAAATCATTAGAAGACATACAGAGAGCAGGGTGTACTCTCCTTGGTTTCAGAGGACATTGCTCTGTGTGTGTGTGTGTGTGTGTGTGTGTGTGTGTGTGTGTGTGTGTGTGTGTGTGTGTGTGTTAATTTTATGTGTCAAGTTGACTGGGCCACAGTACCCAGATACACATTATTTTAAATGTTTCTGTGAAGGTATGTTTTTTTTAGTTGGGATTAACATTTAAATCAGTAGACGAATAAAACAGCTTACCATCCATTCAGTGGGTAAACCTCATCTAATAAGTCAAAGGCATTAATAGAAAAAGACTAACTTCCCCAGAAGAAGAGAAAATTCTGCCAGCAGACTACCTTTGGACTTGTATGGCAGCTCTTCTGCAGCCTTCTGGTCTACCCTGCAGAGTTTGGACTTGTCACTGTCCATAATCTCATAAGCCAATTCCTTAAAATAAATCAATCAGTCTACCTATCTATCTATTTATCTATCTATACATATATATACATGTTTTTGGTTCTGTTTCTCTGGAAAAACCTAACTAATACAGTGTGTGCGTGTGTGTTAGAGAGACAGATTGTGTGTGCGTTATATCCTAAAACAATTAAAACTATAAACCAGGAGTTGGCAAACATTTTCTATAAGGGGCAAGAGAGTAAATATTTTAGGTTTTGAGGGACATATGATCTTTGTTGCAACTACTCAGCTGTGTTATTGTAGCTCAAAAGCAGCCATAGACAGTGTGAAACAAGCGGGCATGACTGTGTTCCAATAAAACTTTATTTATAAAAACAGGTGGTGAGTCAGATTTGGCCCATAGGCTATAGTTTGCAGACCTCTGCTGCACACTCTAAACATGTTGTCTAATGTAGTCATTGCAACAGTTATTGGTTGATAGATAAACTATTGAGCATTTACCACATGCCCAAGCATTTTGTGGCATGTAATGTGTACACATTTCAACTACAACTCAAATGTGCAAGATATAAAATCCTTTTTTTAATGTAGCAACTTAATATCTAATTTTAGCTCCTATTCTACCAGAGTGACAAAACTTCACATCTTCGGCTTAAGAAGGCAACAAACAGAAGACGAAACCCTCTCTCAAAAGATCAGCTCTTGTAATTAAAAACCTCTGCTTTCAAGAGCCTATTCTAGAGCTAAAAGCGAAGCTTCTGACTCATTATTCTAGGGCCTCTTGGAACCCTCTTCCCTGCCCTGGCCCCTACCCTCCACGCACATATGCCCGCACACAGATTTCACCACTGCAGCAGACATGGAAAGCCATCCTCGATTCCAGAAGTTTAGGTTTCTGGCTGTTGGTAATCTGGACCTATTAGATAGCAATTGCAAGTTATGCCTTTTTTATACCCGAAGGCTACATGCAGTTTTAAAAACCGATTGCCTTGTGGGGTAGATGGCTAAGGAGCATGGGGTTTCTTTTTGGGTGATGAAAATATTCTAAAAGGGATGATGGTGATGGTCGTACAACTCAGTGAATATAATAAAAGTCATTGAATTGTATACTTTAAATCAGTGAATTGTATATGGTATGTGAATTATGTCTCAATAAAGCTGTCTAAAAAAAAGATTAAAAAAATAAAAGAAGAAATGGCCCAGCTCTCCAGGACCCATGACTGTGTGTCTGAGGAGGTCAGTGGAAACTCCTATGAGATGTTCCGTTTCCCGCACACTGTACTTTGTTGACTTCTTCACGTTTCCTATACTGTAAAACTCTGTCACTCTGCTCCTCTCCTGTAAATGTTATATATACATACTTGACCTAGAGAATTCCAACTCACCCTTTGGGAAACAGTTCAGACATTAGCTGTTTCCATGACGTTTTCCTTGACCGGTCGAATGCAAGTTAAGAGCCTCTGCCATGTGCTCGTACTATGTCATGAAATCTCCTTATCACAGCCTGTTTCATTCTGTATCATAATTGCCTCCTTACCAGACTGTGAGCTTTGTGAAAGCAGGAGTCACTTTCATCGTGTTCACTATTATATTCCTAGTGCTCAGAACAGTGCCTGGAAAATAATACGGAGTAGATTGGTGGATGGATGAATGCATGCATGCATGTTTAGGATTTTTCTATACAGTTTAGGATTTTTCTATTATGAGATAAAAACGGATGAAAGGTACAATATAAAGAAGGTGTTTTTCAACTCTGAGGTGAGGAGAAAGAGAGAGGTGGGGATGTTACCATTCAGATCAGTCATTTCATTTTTTCAGAATCTTAATTTTTTTTGAGTGGTGTGTAATGAAGGCTTTCTCTGGGGATAGTGGCTCTTGCACCTTTGCTATTATAATTGACCTAGTTCTATCCCGCTGTTCTTCCTGCTTGTCTGTAAATTAGAGAACATCTTTCAACTTGGTGGAGGTGCTGTATTCTAACACAGGAGCAGCAGGATGGCATATGTGTAGGATAATTGAGAGACATCACTGCAACTCAAATGGGATGCCCCACACTTTCTTTCAAGGCGTGAAATCACTCACCAGTACAAGACCAAATTGAATGAGAGTTAATCTGCAGGACCGACAGTTTTTTTAATCGAAGTACAGTTGCTGTACAATATTATATAAGTTACAGGTGTACAATATAGTGATTCATAAGAACCAACCATTTTTAAGCAGGCCAGGAGCAGGGTTAATGTGTTGAAAAAATGAAGAATTTTCTGGGTGACCACCTCTTTCCTGTCCATCTGCTCCCTCCCTAATGGCACCTACAATGGTCTAACATGGCCACCAGCTCAGCATCCCAAGCCCAGCTTTAAAAATATATCAACCTTTTAGCAATATGTAACCATCAGTTGGAAGTTGACTCAGGGGCCACCTGGTCCAGCCTCCTACTTAATGCAGGAATCCCTTCTGCAGTTCTCTGAACACATGGTATTCAGCTTGTTCTTTGTGCATCCCTGGCGACAATTACTCATTACCTCAAGAGACAACTGATGATGGCATAGAAAGTTTGTTTCAGAGGAGCAGAGTCCTAAAGGGCACGGTTTGGAGGCACACCAGCCTCGGACTCATGACTCTGCTCCTGACCAGCTGGGTGCCCTTGGGAAAGTTACTTAACCTCGATAAACCTTATTTCTCTATGTATACAAAAGGTAGGTCAGAATTATCTGATTCATTATATTATTAGGATTAAATGAGAAAGTGTGTGCAAAGCATTTAGTGTATCACTTGGTTTGTAAGAAATATTTAATAAGTAGTAGTTTAAAAATAAAACCAAAGCAAGTTTTTGAAAGGTTCTAAGAGTAATATATTTGCATGTAAAAGTCAAGAAGAGAATGAGCTACAGTTACCATGATTGTTGGTCTTGCCAATACCTTACACTAACAGGTATGGCATCTTATGACTCTACTTGGATTTGAAATGAAGGACTCTGAACTTATTCCTAGTTAAATAGACTTAGGAGTAAAGTATTGCTAAGCAGAGACAGTAATGCATGGAAAATGGCTCCGTAGTTGTCTAGATATTGAGACACTCCATTTTCATATGTAAAAACTCCTAGGGAGTCCTATCTACGCCCCTTGGTCACCTTGCTTTGCCAAGCCCTCTGTTCCTACTGCAACAGCTAGTGACTACCATTAGATGACACAAAATCACACAGATCAATTAATTTGGAAGAAAGGGCCATTTCTTTACTGTCAGTACCCACGTGCAGAATTTGATGACTCCAATTGTGATTTCAGTTAATTTCTTTCTATTTGTAAAGCTTGAAATTACCTAGCTCATCAAGGTGCTAGCTGGAATCTCTGCCTGATCTCTAAAAGCAATTGGCTGTTGTTTCACAAACAAAAGACCATTGTTCTTGATTTTTCTGAATTACCTTGCACTATAATCAAGAGATATCCTTGCAAGTAAGAGGGTCTTGCATTAGGGCCAGCTCTCAGTTTAGCAAACCAAAAAAGGAATAAAATTCGTAATGACTCTTCAAGAGCTACAATCACCAACTTTCACTTCTTAAAGGACGAGTCGGCACTAGAACCTGTTTCTTCAAAGTGGCCATGAGATACAGGGGACAGGGCTAATCAGAAATATTCAAGAGTACTTCTCAGGTGACCAAGGACATTTCGGCATTTCCCACAATCCACATCTCAGTCAGACTCACCTGCCTCATTTACAGCACATCTTGTGCACGTGGACTGAACGTAAGATTGGCCTGAAATGGCCTTCCCAGTAATTAAGAACAAGGGCCTCAAAGTTTCTTTTAGGACCATAAGGTCATTACTTTATGGTCACCAACTGCCTCCAACTGCAGGAAAACATTTGGGTCTCATTCTTCTGGATGCAGATAGATATCTTCAAGCTCAGGAAGAAGATGAAGGCTTTTTCTGAATGAAAGAACTTTAGGGAAATCCACGTGTTTTCCCTTCAATGAATTTCGTGCTCAACAATTCCTAGAGGAACTGCAATGGCTGATTTTAGTTTTCTTAAACCCTGTGCTTTTGAACCTATTACTTCTTCACCAGGCATACACGTAGTCTCACCCCCTGATTCTCTTTATCAGGTTAACTCCTGCTTAACTTGAAGCATCACCCATCCCTGGACATCCCCCAGAATCTCTGTATCTTTGTATGAAGCCTGCACTGTTGTCTTGTAATTTACCTGCTTGCCCACCTGTTCCCAGAACGCTGTGCACTCCACCTTTGTAACCTCATGGTACCTAATAACTTCCCAATAATAATTTTGTTCAGTAGCTCGGACAGAAAGCAAACTACTCTAATTGAGATATTTATTTTTCTCATTCAACACATATTTACTGAGTTATTATACCTAAGGAAAAGCAAAGTATAGGGGAAAGAGGTTCTCAAGTCAGCAGGGCTGAGAGAACAAATCATAGTTATAAAAAGTTACCTTTGGAAATCTCTTAAATTGTATCTGTAGTACATGGTTTTTATATGTGCAACCCTGTACAATAATTCTAATGCAGTCTAAGGTTTGATAGCCACTGAGTTAAAACAAGGAGCAAAGGGCTGCCTAAATGCATACATTTGGGCAGACAAGTCATTCTGCATTTAAGTAACTTAAGTTCCTATCTGTGAATCAGAGTGTGGGTGTAATGTTCCTATTCACCTGAAGGTTTCTTTTAATATTAAGTCCCTATCGTCTTAACACATAAGAAGATGTTTGTTTTATGAGCTAAATGAGACAATTACAAAAACACATAGCATAGGTCCTGGGGACCTTGTGAAAACTCCATAAACGTTTGCTCAATTGAAATTTATATCTTACTTGATTGAAGCCACATACACATTTGTTTTTGAAAATTACAGAGAAGAAGTTAACCACCTCTTTTTTGGTCGTTCTTACTATGGCTTCACTGACCGGCTGCCACTGTCAGTCCTGAGTCTTGGCATCCTGGAGCCCAAGAAGCAGAGAGTTTAGTTCTCATGACAGTGTTTGCATCGGATGTATGAATCCTGTGACTGCGCTGCGTGTGACCATGCTCTGCCAGCCACCAAGTAAGACGGGTAGGGGAGACAAACGTGTCCCTGACCCTGGGGAAAGCCATGTCACGTATGAAAGACATAGATTGAACAAATAACGACAAAGGGGCATCTGTCACGGAAGAGGGAAGTGAGAGCGGCCAAGAAGCCTATTACAGTCTAGTCTGAGGGTCAGTGAAGACTTCCCTGAGGAATTGCTATTTAAGTGGTAATTAGCTAAATGAACAGTAGGGGGCAGTGTTAAGTAGGGGAACGAAGGAAGATCCCGAGACAAGAGAGGCTGAAGGAATGAGAGAAGTCCAGTCTGGTTGGAATGTGCAGGGTGGGCTTAACCATTGCCTGCACCCCAGCTGTGTGCCGTCCTTGGTTAATCTGATTCTCTGCCCACCCTCTTTCTTCCCCAAGGCAGCAGACCCTCTGCCAGAGAAGAATATACAGTCACATTAACCAGTCTGTCTCTAAGGTCACGAGCCCTAACCTCAGCTGGGTTATAAGTACAGAGCAGAAACCCTCGGACATGTCTTTAGTCTGTTCCCTATCATAGTCCTAGAGTTACTGCATACCACTCCTTTCTCTTAAGACCTTTCATAGCCCCCTCACTATGCCTCCCTCTCTTCTGATGGCTTTGCTTCCTTTTTTCATATTAAAAAAAAAATAGACCACTCCTTTCTCTTAAGACCTTTCATAACCCCCTCACTATGCCTCCCTCTCTTCTGATGGCTTTGCTTCCTTTTTCATATTAAAAAAAAAATAGATGCAATCAAAAGAGAATGTCCACACATTTCAACCACTACATCTACTTGTGTGTTTTTCACCTGCCTTCCTCCAGTTACCAGGATCAACGGTCCATGCTTCTCATTAAAGCAGCCCCTCTGCTCCTGCAGTGGATCCCATCCCCTTGCACCTATTCGATGATATTAGTCCAACAATTGACCACCCGTCCCCTGTATCTTCAACTTTTTCCCTCTGAATTATCCCTATGAGTGGTCAAATATACTCTCATCTCCTAGCCAAGAAAAACGAAAGAGAAGAAATAGAAGAAACCTTCCCTTGACCTCTATATTACTCCTGGCTACCCCATTTCTTCCCCCCCCTTATAGGAAAGCTCCTTGAAAAGGTCTCTACTCTCTGTCCTCCCATTTTTCCTTGCTCCCCTCCAGGTAGTAGGCTTTCTCCCTCCACTCCAGAGAACACTTTCCACAGTCATCAGTGACCATCACCAGAGGGGAATTTACCCTGAAACTAATAAAGCTTACACTTCAGTGATCCTCATTTTCACAAGCCCTTTCAAGACCCTAGCCCTAAGTTATATGCTGTCTCTCAAAGACAGTCTCCAAATTATATAAACCTTGGACCCCACAAAACCTGGATCTGCCCCTCACTTCCACATTGACATATCCAATGGTCAGTGTTTCTAGTCCTTTTCTTACTACATCTATCAGCAGCATGTGACGTTGTAGATCACTCCCTCATTCTTAAAAATGTTTCTTCCCTTCAGGTGCCCTTTCTCTAGATTGCCCTCCTTGTCTGCTGGCTCTCCTTCTCCATGTCTTTGGCTATTTCTTATCTCCCTGTCCTTCTAATCATTGTTATGCCCCAGGACTCAACGCTGGGACCTTATCTTCAATCATCCCCTAGATAATCTCATCCAGTTTCATGGTTTTAAATACCATCTCTATGCTGATGACTCACTTATGTACCTTTAGCCCAGGACATTTCTCCTGAACTCCAGATTTGAATGCCTGTGTAGTTACTCACTCTCCCTGTTGGATGTCTGATATCTTAAATACTAACTTTGAATTCTTGATTTTCCACCAAACCTGAATTCCTGTCGTCTTTCCTGTCTCAGTAAGTGATAATTCCATTCTTCCAGGTGCTCAGGAAAACAAAACAAAACAAAAAACCTCTGGCTTTCATGTTTTACATCCAATTTGTCAGAAAATCCTGTTGCTTCTCTCTTAAAAATAATATCCAGCATCTGACCACTTCTCATCATTGTCGGCTACTGCTCTCTTAACCCCATCTTGCCGTCCTCTCTTGCCTGGATATTGCAGTCACCTGTAACTCATCTTCCTGCCTCCACAATTGACTGTTTATATTTGTTATATTTTAGTCAAAGTCAGATCATATCACTTCTTTGCTCAAAATCATCTAACTGGGGATAGGGGCTAAATATAGAGGGAGGAAGTGAGACAGGGATACTCAGGGAAGACCAGATGGTTAAAGGACCCGTGAGTGCTTTTAAGGAATTAGGTCATCATCCTCGGTGAAATGGAAAGTATCTGAAGAGATTTAAAAGGGGACTTACCCAGATTTTCTTTCTTAAATGATGCTTTGCTTTGATAATACATTCTGCCCTGGAAGAACAGAGTCGTAGGCTTTCTAGTACCCTGTAGAATTTGAGAACTTGGACATACGTGATAACCAATATTGTCATTTATGTTTACAAAGAAAGCTAAAAATGATAGCGTCTCCATGCATTGACTGTGCTTGTTTGTTTTCTAAATAAGGAATTAAATAAATTCACTCTAAGTTCTTTATACTTTTACAAAACGGTAAAATCCAAAAAAATTTCAGATAAGTAGATGGGAAATCCATAGGAACAATGCAGCCGTTTTTCTTCTTTTTTTTTGAGATTATATTGATATGAGGGTTGTTTCTGTGATTTGATTCTCAAGAATTTCAATGATCTTGCTCCTCTGTTTGCCTTATGTACGGGGCATATGCAGGTAAAGATTTTATCAGCCAGTTGAAATTTCCTGACCATTTTCTAGGTCTAGTTGCATCTGTGTTGGGTATTACAGGGTACTGTTAGTAATGAAATGTTAACCTAGCACTTCAGCTATTGTTTAAAACAGTGTTTAAGGGCTGGGTGGCTAAAATTTGCTTCATTCATTCCAATGACCCTCTGCTTGGGGTTAGCTTTCCTCTCCTGAAACTACAGATCTATGTTCCCCATCCTTTTAACAACTCATCTCTCAGCTCAACATCCTTCTCTCCGTGAACCCCTTTACCATAAATTCTACCTACGCATCAAGTTAATGGTCCAGCAAAAATGTGGATATTTTCCCTCCCTAAGTCATCCCCAAACAAACTCAGGAAGAAATGTATTGAGACTCAGCCTAGTGAAACCAAAGCCAAAAGAATCTTTCTTTGGAAAATGATTCTCAGTTTAAAAAAAAAAAAAAAAGCAATCAGGGTTTTGCATCTTATACTTCAGGAAGCTCCAGAGTCAAATTGACTTTATACAGCTTCTCTTTCTGATATGGTGGGAGTTCTATTTGAAGGGAAATTAAATATCCACAGTTTAACAAGTCAGACTGTAGGGCTTCCCTGGTGGCGCAGTGGTTGAGAGTCCGCCTGCCGATGCAGGGGACACGGGTTCGTGCCCCGGTCCGGGAAGATCCCACATGCTGCGGAGCGGCTGGGCCCATGAGCCATGGCCGCTGAGCCTGTGCGTCTGGAGCCTGTGCTCTGCAACGGGAGAGGCCACAACAGTGAGAGAGGCCCGCGTACCACACACACAAAAAAAGTCAGACTGTACTATTTTAATTTAGGTTTTCTGTTACCGTTGGTGGGAGACAATTCTCTTGGGTCTCTTGTGTTTCTGCGTGTCTTGTGAGTGAGGCTCTAGCTTCCTTTTGTTCCAAACTCTCTTCTCAAGGATGTTTATATGGTGAACAGCTTTAGGAAATAAAGAAAATGTCTCCTGCAGAACATAGGGCAGCCAGGCTTACTCTCCAGTATAATAACTATCTCCCCGCCAGAGCAAAGGACAGGCAAGTTGCTGCCCATTAAAAATGATTTGGGTTCCTTAAGTTCAGGGTTCCTCTCCTGTAACACAAGCCACTGCATTTGCAGACATCCATCCGGACCCATGTATGTTGCCCCCCCTGCCACCCATGGGATTTGGGGTAAGGGAAATCGACAGTGGTAGGATGATGCTTGTGCTCCTTGCTATGCCATCAGTGAAGGTCCCTTGTCTCTGACAAGGAATATCATGTGTTTTTCAGGCTACCTTATTAGCTTGCAAGTCAGGTGAAATCTCAGACTCTTCAGCTATTGACAACTATGAAATAATGTCAGTTATTTAAATAATGTTTTAAACAGGAAAAATATTGCTTTAAAATCTATACTGAGTGATTCTGTAACATGAAATATATGCCTCTGAGTTTGTCCACACTTTTATCTTTTTTTTACTCAATTTATTCCCTCTGCGTGGAATTTCATACCCTCCACATATTTATCTAAGTCATTTAACAGCTGTTATTTGGAAAATTTTCTGAAGAGTGTCACTTTTTAATACCTAAAGAAGTCAATAGCTCATGTTGCAAAAACTGATTGAAATAAAAGGATATGACTTTAATCCCATTTTGTACTATGGTAGGCAACAATTTTAATAAGGAATATTCTTTCATTCCTTTGTTCAACCGTTTGTTATGTACCTAGTTCGTGCCACGTACAGTGTTGGATCTTGAGGACACAGAAATAGGGAATTCTTAGTATAATGAAGCACAGGAGGAAAGGAACATAAAATAATGTGATAAAGATGAGACAAAATCCATGCCAGTATGGATTTTATAATCTTCTCCCACCATTGCAAACCGTGGCTTTGTACAGCTTTTGTGATTTATTTAGAATTACATGGTACCCTATGACTCTGACCCACCTCTCCTTCTTAGACCATTATCTTATACCACAGAGGGAGAAATGAAGTATGTCTACCATGTGGACAAGTGTATTAGTAAGAACTTTGGTTGCAAGTGAAAGAATGCCTAATTCAAGCATATTTTTCTCAAGGTTGTGGGGATGGTAATGACTGGCTCACATAACTGAAAAGTCCAGGGGGTGGTATGCCCAGACATTTCTAGATCCAAGCACTCAATTGATAGAACCCAATATCCACTTTACTCTTTCTATTTCTGAGTTCTGGTTTCCCCTGTGTGGATTCCGTTCTCCAGAAGGCTCTCCCATAGTTCTGTCAAGATGCCTCCTGGGCTTCCATTCCATCCTTTAATTTACTCAAGGAAAAAAAAGAAATAATCTTTTCTCAGAATTTCCAGTAAAATTCCCGGAATTAAACCCCAGCAGCCTGACTTAGATCACATACTTATTCCTGAACCAGTAATGCCAAGGGAGTACAATGCTCAGATTGGCCAGGGATGGGTCATGTGACTCTCCCTGGAGTTGGAGGTAAAGATAGATAGATCCACTCAAACCATATTACCTGAATATATGGAAGGGATGGATCCCCAAAGAAATTCTGTTTACTGTAACTAGATGAATGGGGGACACACAAAAAGAATATATGTCTCTTGTTAACCTAAAGGTCTTTTTAAAAAAAAAAAAAGACTAGGAGTCCTTTCTTTTCTTTTTTAATTAATTAATTTAGTTAGTTATTTTTGGCTATGTTGGGTCTTTGTTGCTGCGCGTGGGCTTTCTCTAGTTGCAGCGAGAGGGCGCTACTCTTCGTTGCCGTGCACGGCCTTCTCATTGCGGTGGCTTCTCTTGTTGCGGAGCATGGGCTCTAGGCGTGTGGGCTCAGTAGTTGTGGCTCGCGGGCTCTAGAGCGCAGGCTCAGTAGTTGTGGCGCATGGGCTTAGTTGCTCCACGGCATGTGGGATCTTCCCGGACCAGGGCTCGAACCCATGTCCCCTGCATTGGTGGATTCCCAACCACTGTGCCACCAGGGAAGTCCCTAAAGGTCCTTCTTTTAAATGTTCAAATATAGAAACTATTTATAAACATTTCTTGAAATCATCGAATACGTATAGTACAATTGGAAAGTAGGTTACTCAAGTCTGTTGCTAAAGCAGGCATCAATTAAACAATGATTGCCAATATACAGAACAGTATCTTCATGTTTATGTTGCTTTAAATGTTGGTCTAAATTGCATAACATCATTGAAATGTAGTGAAAGCTTAGCGGTACATTTTCCCACATTGTTTTAAATGCAGGGAATAGTACCTGTAGGATGCCCATCTAGTCACCCTCAAGGTACCACCATTCACCTGGTGGTAGCTTACCTAGGTTAAAAAGAATTCTGAAGTGCTAGCCTCATAAACTTACCTGCTATTTTCTCCCTGTTAACATCAACCCAAGGAACCAAATGTGATGTGAGAGTTGATAGGTTGGAAGAAAAGAAATGACAGTTTTACTCTTCCTTGAAGGGCTTTAATTTATAATAATCCATGCCTTGTAATGACTCAGCAAAGTTTTGTTAAAAACTTCTGCATATCGTAGGCATCCTTAATATCATAGTTAATCAAAGTAGGTCTTTCTTTCTCACAAGTTAAAGCTCCAATTTCTCAATTGAGCCATCTTCTTGGTACAATAATTTTACAGGTAGCTTGCTAAAGAAATCCACTTGTGGTAATACAAATAAGAATATATATGGTAAATTGCATTATCGTAACAGATATTTGTTACCCTGCCCTGCCCGTGTCAAGAATCACATGATTTGAGTTGACCAATGAAGTGTGAGTAAAAGGGAAGAGGCTACTTCCGAGCAGAAACTTTAAGAGCCATTGCTTGGTTCTGCCATTTTCTCTCTTCCCTTCTGCCACAAGATCAGCAAATTGTTTTTGTTAGCCATTGAAATTCTGGGTCCTTGTTACTGCGGCATAACTTAGCCTAAACCCACTGATACAAATCCAAATAATTAAAAGGGTATTGCAGCCGCTTAAATGTGATTATGCTCTCAGTTTAAACATAGCTTTGTCGGGGGGGCACCTTCAGGGTGGTGGAGGAATAAGACGTGGAGATCAGTTTCCTTCCCACAAATACACCAGAAATACATCTACGTGTGGAACAACTCCTACTGAATGCTTGCAGAAGACCTCAGACTTCCCAAAAGGCAAAAAAATCCCCATGTACCTGGGTAGGGCAAAAGAAAGAAGAAAAAACAGAGACAAAAGAAGAGGGATGGGACCTGTACCACTGGGAGAGAGCTGTGAAGGAGGAAATGTTTCCACACACTAGGAGGCCCCTTTGCTGGCAGAGACAGGGCCTGGGCAGGGCGGGGAAGCTTCAGAGCCACGGAGGAGAGCGCAGCAACAGGGGTGCAGAGGGCAAAGCGGAGAGATTCCTGCACAGAGGATCAGTGCCAACCAGCACTCACCAGCCCAAGAGGCTCATCTGCTCACCCGCCGGGACAGGTGGGGGCTGGGAGCTGAGGCTTGGGCTTTGGAGGTCAGATCCCAGGGAGAGGACTGGGGTTGGCTGCGTGATCACAGCCCGAAGGGGGCTAGTGCATCACAGCTAGCTGGGAGGGAGTCCAGTAAAAACTCTGGACCTGCCTAAGAGGCAAGAGACCATTGTTTTGGGGTGTGTGAGGAGAGGGGATTCCTTCCCTGTCTGCCCACAGAAGGCAGAGCACCACCTGAACGAGCTCCAGAGACGGGTGCAAGCTGTGGCTATCAGCTCGGACCCCAGAGACAGGCATGAAATGCTAAGGCTGCTGCTGCCGCCACCAAGAAGCCTGTGTGCGAGCACAGGTCACTATCCACACCTCCCCTCCCGGAAGCCTGTGCAGCCCGCCACTGCCAGGGTCCCGTGATCCAGGGACAAGTTGCCCAGGAGAGAACACACGGTGCGCCTCAGGCTGTTGCAGTGTCACGCTGGCCTCTGCCGCTGCAGGCTCGCCCCGCATTCCAGTCATAACTGTTGTACCCCTCCCTACCCCCAGCATGAGTGAGCCGGAGCCCCCTAATCAGCTGCTGCTTTAACCCCATCCTGACTGGGCAGGAACAGAAACCTAAGGGCAACCTACATGCAGAGATGGGAACAAAACCAAAGCTGGACCCCAAGAGCTGTGCGAACAGAGAAGAGAAATGGAAATTTCTCCATGCAGCCTCAGGAGCAGCGGATTAAATCCCCACAGTCAATCAACTTGAGGTACCCTGTATCCGTGGAATACCTGAGTAGACAATGAATCAACCCAAAATTGAGGTAGTGGGCTTTGGGAACAACAGTAGACTTGGGGTTTTCTGTCTGCAGCTGACTTGTTTCTGATTTTTATGTTTATCTTAGTATAGTTTTTTTTTTTTTTTTCTTTTTTTTTTTTTTTTGCGGTACGCGGTTCTCTCACTGTTGTGGCCTCTCCCGTTGCGGAGCACAGGTTCCAGACGTGCAGGCTCAGCGGCCATGGCTCATTGGCCCAGCCGCTCCGCAGCATGTGGGATCTTCCCAGACCGGGGCACGAACCCGTGTCCCCTGCATCGGCAGGCGGACTCTCAACCACTGCGCCACCAGGGAAGCTCTTAGTATAGTTTTTAGCACTTGCTGTCACTGGTGGATTTGTTTATTGGTTTGGTTGCTCTCTACTTTTTTTTTTATTTTTTTTCATTTTACTAATTTTTTATTTTAATTATTTTTTTTTAATTGTTTTCTCTTTCTTTTTTTTCTCCCTTTTCTTCTTTCTTTTTTTCTCCCTTTTTTTTTCTGAGCCATGTGGCTGACAGGGTCTTGGTGCTCTGGCCTCGTGTCAGGCCTGAGCCTCTGAGGTGGGAGAGCCGAGTTCAGGAAATTAGACCACCAGAGACATCCCGGCCTCACGTAATATCAATCAGCGAGAGCTCTCCCAGAGATCTCCGTCTCATGCTAAGACCCAGCTCCACCCAACTGCCAGCAAGGTCCACTGCTGGAGGCCCCAGGCCCATCAACTACCAAGACAGGAGCACAACCCCACCCATTAGCAGAGAGGCTGCCTAAATTCATACGAAGTTCACAGACACTCCAAAACACACCACCAGACGCAGCCCTGCCCACCAGAACACAGGCACAAATCCCCTCCACCAGGAAGCCTACACAAGCCACTGAACCAAACTTACCCACTGGGGGCAGACACCAAAAACGACGGGAACTACAAGCCTGCAGCCTGCAAAAACAAGACCCCAAACAGCAGGTTAAGCAAAATGGGAAGACAGAGAAATATGCAGCAGATGAAGCAGCAAGGTAAAAACCCACCAGACCAAACAAATGAAGAGGAAATAGGCAGTGTACCTGAAAAAGAATTCAGGGTAATGATGGTGAAGATGATCCAAAATCTTGGAAATAGAATAGAGAAAGTACAGGAAACGTTTAACAAGGACCTAGAAGAACTAAAGCGCAAACAAACAGTGATGAACAACAAAATAAATGAAATTAAAAATTCTCTAGAAGGAATCAATAGCAGAATAACTGAGGCAGAAGAAGGGATAAGTGACCTGGAATGTAAAATAGTGGAAATAACTACTGCAGAGCAGAATAAACAAAAAAGAATGAAAAGAATTAAGGACAGCCTCAGAGACCTCTGGGACAACATTGAACACACCAACATTCGAATTATAGGGGTCCCAGAAGAACAGAAGAAAAAGAAAGGGTCTGAGAAAATATTTGAAGAGATTATAGATGAAAACTGACATAACATGGGAAAGGAAATAATCAGTCAAGTCCAGGAAACACAAAGAGTCCATACAGGTTAAATCCAAGGAGAAACACGCCAAGACACATATTAATCAAACTATCAAAAATTAAATACAAAGAACAAATATTAACAGCAGCAAGGGAAAAGCAATGAATAACATACAAGGGAATCCCCATAAGATTTACAGCTGATCTTTCAGCAGAAACTCTGCACACTCCCCTATTTCCATCTATTTCTTCTCTGATTGCTGTGGCATACAAACTCAAAATGGATTAAAGACCTAAATGTAAGGGCAGACACTATAAAACTCTTAGAGGATAACATGGGAAGAACACTCTTTGACATAAATCACAGCAATATCCTTTTTGTCCCACCTCCTAGAGAAATGGAAATAAAAACAAAAATAAACAAATGGGACCTAATGAAACGTAAAAGCTTTTCCACAGCAAAGGAAACCCTAAACAAGATGAAAAGACAACCGTCAGAATAGGAGAAAATATTTGCTAACGAAGCAACTGACAAAGGATTAATCTCCAAAATATACAAGCAGCTCATGCAGCTCAATATCAAAAAAACAAACAACCCAATCCAAAAATGGGCAGAAGACCTAGACATTTCTTCAAAGAAGATATACAGATTGCCAACAAACACATGAAAGAATGCTCAACATCATTAATCATTAGAGAAATGCAAATCAATACTACAATGAGGTATCACCTCACACCGGTCAGAATGGCCATCATCAAAATAATCTACAAACAATAAATGCTGGAGAGGTTGTGGAGAAAAGGGAACCCTCTTGCACTGTTGGTGGTAATGTAAATGGATACAGCCACTCTGGAGGACAGTATGGAGGTTCCTTAAAAAACTAAAAATAGAACTACCATATGACCCAGCACTCCCACTACTGGGCATATACCCTGAAGAAACCATAGTTCAAAAAGAGTCATGTACAAACCAGTGTTCATAGACGAATGGATAAAGAAGATGTAGCACATATATAGAATGCAATATTATTCAGCCATAAAAAGAAATGAAATTGAGTTATTTGTAGTGAGGTGGATGGACCTAGAGTCTGTCATACAGAGTGAAGTAAGTCAGAAAGAGAAAAACAAATACTGTATGCTAACACTTATATATGGATTCTAAAAAACAAAAAAAATGGTTCTGATGAACCTAGGGGTGGGACAGGAATAAAGATGCAGATGTAGAGAATAGACTTGAGGACATGTTGAGGGGGAAGGGTAAGCTGGGCCGAAGTGATAGAGTAACATTGACATATATACACTACCAAGTGTAAAATAGATAGCTAGTGGGAAGCAGATATATAGCACAGGGAGATAAGCTTGGTGCTTTGTGACCACCTAGAGGAGTGGGATAGGGAGGGTGGGAAGGAGAAGCAAGAGGGAGAGGATATGGGGATATATGTATACATAGATCTGATTCATTTTGTTATACAGCAGAAACTAATACAACATTGTAAAGCAATTATACTCCAATAAAGATGTTAAAAAATAAATAAAATAAAGTCCACATCTAAGGCATAAGTCACACACACACACACTAAATAAATAAATAAATATATAAAAATAAAAATATCATTGTACGCCCCTGCCCCCTGAAGGTCAGAGAGATATAGCCTGTACTAATTAGGAAAAACTCAGTATTTTGAGTGTTGGTAATGAGCTGTGTGTGACTAGCTTGCATCGTTTCTGCCTAGACATTGCATAGTTCTTTTGTCATGACTCTGTGATCACAGGTATTGAATAGTCCCTTCTTACTTTATTTTAAATAACTCTAATATTTGATTTTGTGTCTTAGCCAGTCCTTCAGTAGTGATGTGACTTAGGTCTCGCCCTTCACGACTATTGTGTAGTACCTTGTTTCTATTCACAGTGAGTTCAACTGTGTTTACTAAAGTACTCCAGTCAACGTGGTGCAGTCATATTCAATTCGGTCAGAAATTTTAAAGTAAAAGTCACCTGAAGGATATATTTAAACCCTTATTTTTTTTCCCATTTCAATGAAAGATACAGTAGTATAGTAAATTATGTGTCTTCTGGATGTATAATCTCAAATTATATGTATGTGTAGCAGGTACAGTTTCCAACCTGGAATAAAAAGCAAATGGACATTTTGTTTTCACTTATGTAGAACATCTATTCTTATGGATAGCCTAAATCTGTTATTTAATTCAGGATATCACTGTCTTCCACCGTGCTCATTCTGGTTTTATGTCTCAATTATGGGAGGAGTACTAATATCATGACAAGCCTTCTGGGTAGTGGCAGTTGAGTCCTTGTCATCCTTCACCTACACTGACATCTGCCAAGATGACTTTATTTTTCCTGATCCTCAGTCACTGGTGCTGGCAGGATATTAGCACACCCCCTAATCCTGGCAGTAAGACCTTCACTTTGTCCATTCTCTGTGTCACCTTCCTGCTGCCCTTAGGAGGTAGAACGTATTGCTCCCTCTGGGGTCACGCTCAGAGGTTTCAATGGTCTGCCCCTTCCTGCACTTGGACTTTGCTGGGGCATGAAATAGGTACAAGGGAACATTCTGAGGAATTCCTCATTGTCTGTCCTTCTCTTGTGACTTACCCCTTTCTTCATTTATCCAGGATATTGTTGATTCAGTCTGGTGATAGTTACTTTGACTCTTCAGCTGGTCTTTGAGACCCATTGTTTATACTCAGACTAATCCTTTTGAGATCCAAAAGCTAAGAACTTGACTGTCTTAGGCCTGCATACGGCCATGTCATTCCTTACTTGAAGTAGTTTGTATAGAATACTGTACCTGTTACCTAAATAGGAAAAAGGGTTACAGAATAACAGGAGGTAGCATGTGTTCCAAAAACGCACAATCATTATTATATCAAAATACTATTCTATCACAGATGTGTATATATATATATATATGTATATATAATATATATATATATAGTCATAGATTAAACAAAACGCACAAACTTTAGGCTCTTGGTACAGCATCTTTTCATCAAAGGCCAGATATTTGGGGGGAGAAATTAATATTTGTTTTCACTGGTCCTCCCATCCATTCCTGTCTGCCGACTAGGGTGGTACTGAAGAGTATGTTATAAATCTTTGCCACCCAACGTGTCAAGGAACACATTATCTTGTTTCACACTTATTCTGTTCAATAAAAGTATTTCCTTAGATTCACATCCTCTTCATTTACGTATTTTAATTATTACTCTCAGGAAAGAGTCCCTGAATACACTCAAATTTTACATATTTTAGTGCACTATCAGATCTTACAATGAGAACCCGTCTTTTTTAACAAGAAAAATTTCATGGTTATTCTAGATAACAGGTGTTATGGGTTATTCCAGATAACTTAAAAGAATAAAGCCAAAATGAACACAATCAAATGAAAGATCAAAAAGAACACAACGAACTGAACGTGAAATATTTGTTCCTTGTTTATGAATATTAGTTTATATTTTATAATAAGCAGTTATTTCTTTCCTCTTATAGAGAATCTTTTTTTTGAAGGACTACTGCCTCCATTTATTTATTTTTTATTTATTTATCTAAAAATTTTTTTCCAAACATCTTTATTGGAGTATAATTGCTTTACAATGTTGTGTTAGCTTCTGCTGTATAACAAAGTGAATCAGCTATACATATACATATATCCCCATATCCCCTCCCTCTTGTGTCTCCCTCCCACCCTCCCTATCCCACCCCTCTAGGTGGTCACAAAGCACCGAGCTGATCTCCCTGTGCTATGCGGCTGCTTCCTACTAGCTATCTATTTTACATTAGGTAGTGTATATATAAATCCATGCCACTCTCTCACTTCGTCCCAGTTTACCCTTCCCCCTCAACGTGTCCTCAAGTCCATTCTCTATGTCTGCGTCTTTATTCCTGTCCTGCCCCTAGGTTCTTCAGAACCATTTTTCTTTTTAGAATCCATATGTATGTGTTAGCATACGGTATTTGTTTTTCTCTTTCTGACTTACTTCACTCTGTATAACAGACTCTAGGGCCATCCACCTCACTACAAATAACTCAGTTTCGAAGTACTTTTATTTTGTTAGAGGAAGACCCTTTCAGTTAGCATCGGTAATTGCTGTACTTTACCTCTTGCTGAGACTTCAGCAAAAGGTTGTCCCCAGGCCCTGACCTGGCTTTGCTCAGTGAGGGATTCCTAGAAGCTACTATTTTAGCTTTAATCCAGTATGTGCATTATTTTTTTAATTTTTATTTATTTACTCTTGGCTGTGCTGGGTCTTCACTGTTGCGCGCAGGCTTTCTCTAGTTGTGGTGAGCAGAGGCTGCTCTTTGTTGTGGTGCGCTGGCTTCTCTTTGCGGTGGCTTCTCTTGTTGCGGAGCACAGGACCTAGGCGCACAGGCTTCAGTAGTTGTGGCTCGTGGGCTCTAGAGCACAGGCTCAGTAGTTGTAGCGCATGGGCTTAGTTGCTCTGCAGCATGTGGGATCTTCCCAGACCAGGGCTCGAACCCGTATCCCCTGCATTGGCAGGCGGATTCTTAACCACTGCACCACCAGGGAAGCCCAGTATATGCATTTTTTTAAATCAGGTTTTATATTTTAATGACTTCCTGAAACTCCCCAAAGTGAAATACATCATAAATAAGTATCTCTGCAGAGATGTGATAGCCTAATAGTCTGGCCAGTTGTCACAGGAGGAGGTAACACTACAGGTTTGGCAGATCTCAAGAGACGTTTAAGATGAGCTGTTGGTACTCGCAAGTGTTATGGGAGACAAATAAGATAGTCATTATTTATCAACTCATTTTTGATAAAGTTTATTTTCCCAGCCAACATAATGTTCCCACTTACCTGTTCCAGTCAACTTTCGTATTATGTGGAAAGTGTTGAATGCAAATATAAGAAACTAGACAGACTCATGTTAAGAAAAATAAATAATTAAAAAAAGGTATTATAAGGTTACTGGGTATCTCACAGAAGCTAAGGCCCAGCATGCAATGCTCAAGGGGCTCTCCCTGCTCCTCCTTCCATGTGGTGGGATGAGCCTGTGTCGTCATGGTACACACCACGTCCTTGTTTTTGCACGTGTCCGTCCCTTAGGCTGGCGTGCCCTTTCATGGGTTCCTTTGAATACACATCCCCATCCCTTTTTCCACAGTAGCCTGGTTTTCCACTCTATCCCCTCACTGCTTCCTTCAGAGCATTTAAAATAATGGGAAACTATCTTGTTTACTTGTTTATTACCCCAGACTTGAATGTAAGTTTCATGAGGAGCTTGTTCACCTCTATATTCCCATCATCTAGACATTGCCCCCACACAGTAGGTACTCAATAAGTGTTGGCTGGATGAATGTAGAAATACAGGCTCAGGTGTTATGATTAGGGGTCACCAGGCAGTTAAAAGGGAAAGGGGGCCATTGTGAGCTAGGAGAGACTCCCCAAAATGTCCACAAGCACTTGGCTACCTTAACCAACCTCTAGTATTTTCTCAGCTAAGCAACAGGACGTGCATCACATGCTGGCCGTAGGCTAATCCCTTCACCAGTTTAGCTCAAGGAGCTAAGTCACTGCACCATTCATAGAAGATCAGGGTGTGGGTCCTGAATCCTGTCAAATCATTGCTCCAGTTACCTCCTCATGCCAACATATATGAAAGGAATCTTAAAGCTTGAGATTAATTAAAGTTTAAGATTCAGATTAATCTTAAAAGCCGATCCTCGTTTTTCTTGGATCCCCTATTTGTGAATTTGCCTACTCACTAAAATTTATTTGTAACTCCAAAGTTAATACCTGCTGTTGATTTCATGGATGTGCACAGGGTGGTGAAAAATTTAAGTCACTCAGATGCACATGTTTCCAACTGAGGTTGAACTAGAGTAGTCTCTGCCTTACTATTTCAGCTCTCGTGCTAGCAACATGTGTCCTTTGTGTACTCTCTTTACTGCAGCCTTTTTTTTTTTTTCCCTGTTTAAGTTGGTCTCCAAACATAGTGCTGAAGTGCTATCTAGTATTCCTAAGTACAGAAGGCTGCGATGTGCCTTACGGAGAAAATACATATGTCAGATAAACTTCATCAGGCATGAGTTATAGTGCTATCCATGAGTTTAACGCTAAGGAGTCAAAAATATATATTAAATAAAGTGTCTTTAAACATAAAACAAGATGATGTATCGATCGGTGGACAAAACTGTTATGATAGGAGACTTGCAGGAACCTATCCTGTATTTCCGCTAGGAGCAGTGGTTCAGTGTTTGTTATTTCAGCATTCACGGTGACTCTGCAGAACGAAACTGTCATGAATAATGAGAATCGACTGTGTATATTAATCTAGTGAGCCTTGCTTCAAGGAACTTTCATACCTTCTTTTATTGACTATATCAAGTAGCCCTTCCAGATGTTTGCTTGAAGCACATCTTTGTTTTGTTTTTTTCACATCAAGCCATTCAGCGCACAGATCTTTGATGAAGATTGTGCACCCTTTCAATGACGTTATTTGTTTTTCTTGGTCACTTATCTAAGTTCATCTCAGGTAATTGGTGTCAGGCTCATGAGAACTGTATATGCATCTGTGAATACTTGGGGCTGGACGTCTATGCTTTGCTACTGCTGACTAGAGAAACAGAGATTGTACTTCTTAGAGTCCACTGTTGACAGGCCCGGGAAAGAGCTCACTGAGCTGTGAAAGTTGACATTTGGTACACAGCCACTCAACCTGCATGGTGGCAGAGCTGCATGTTACATTCTTTCTAACGTGTCTGGTCATTCCTCATATTGCCTGTCACTTGTCTTGGACCTAAAAATAATTAGGAAGTAATAATGGGAAGCGGAATGTCGGAGATAGATAAGATGAATAATGAAGATTAAGTTCAGTGGAATCATTATAAATCGACTGACTAGAAGAAATGGAAAGGACAGGAGATTATAGCCTTTAAAGCTGGTAGAGGCTCATCAGTGAAGGGCGATTTGGTTGGTGAAGTCAGATTTCAAACTCAATGAGGTTTATGCAGGGAACAGCCAGAAAGAGTGATGGACGTGTCATGCTTGCACGTTTAGGATTTACACATTGTCTCCTTCAGGGGCCCAGACTTGGCTTGCTCGTCATGCTGGCTTCTCTAGAACCTGAGTGACTTATCTGTGTTGCCACTTCCTCATCAATCTGGCCTCACCCAATAAACATCTACTTAGAGCGGCTATGGGAGCCAGGCAAGCTCAAAGTTTGGGGATGCCAGAGAGTAAAGTTTAAGCGTTTGGACTGTGATGCAATAATGCCTGGGTTTGAATTACCACCCTGCCACTCATTAACTGTGGTGTCTTAGGCCAGTAGTTAAACTGTCAGGGCCTCAGTTTCCACAACTGTAAAGCACAGATAACACTAGCACCCACCTCATCAGGGGGCTTTGAGAATTAAATGAGATAATCCATGTATCAGTCCTTTGCACAGTGCCTGGCATAGATGGAGTACTCATCTGAGATACGGAAGTTGGGGGGACCACCGCGCCAAAGTGGTGCTTTGCTTTACCACTTAGCAAAGCAAGAGCAGTATGAGATGAGGTAGGTGGGCCAAATCCTGCAGGGCCTCAGAGGTAGCCAAGGTAAGGATTTTAAAACTTATGCTTAAGTGCATTTAGGAAACTTTTGCATGGTTTTAAGTAGGACACTGACAACATGTTTAGAAGAAAACGGTGTTGGTTCTAATATCATTTCTGTAATATACTCTTCTTAACTAGAAATATTTGCAACATAGCCTCCAACCTTGAACTCCCTTCAGTTCAGATTGGTCTCTGAGCTACCCCACCGTGCTTCTAAATACCCCGACATCAAAGGGACCCACTAGATGTTGATGATGACCGCACAGGTAGAAGAAAGATTTACGGTAACCGGTACCTATGGCGTGCTCACCCATGTCAGGTTCACATGCATTATTTTATTCAGACCTCACAACTACCTTGCAAGGTTTTATTAGCCCCTTTTTAGGGATGCGAAACTGACGCTGCAAGTCTCACAGCTGGGATTCAAATGCTAGTTTTCTGCCCCAGGGCTCCCTGGTTTCTCCCCGATTTCCAGAGGGAACTTGAGTGTGATGAAGTGACAGGCCTGAAGTCAGTGCCTTAGCTCTGCCTCACACCTCTGTGCCTCAGTGCCCCTATCTGAAAAATGGGACTAACACCACCCTGTCTCACATGGGGGCTGTAAGGAATCACTGCAGTGTTCCTGCAAAGTGGCCAGCACAGAGCTGGACCCGGAGGAACCTCTCCATCCGAGTTGCACGTTCATTTGCTGGCTTGCCGGTCTGCTGGTGTGTTCTCTGTGTCTGCACTGAAGTAACAGGAGGTTTTAAGTTGTTTCCTGTAAAGGCAGCTCCTTATCATTAAGCAGCTCCCTCATTGTCTCTGAGACGGTTTGTCATGGGTGAGGAAAACACAGGCCATCTCTCTACACAGAGCTGTTTGTACCATTCCAGCAGCTGCCCCTCCACCCTGGATGGAGGGAGAGCAGGGATGCTCTGAGCACACGCCTCCAGGAAGCTAAACCCCAACTCCTCCTAAATGAGTTCCCTCCAAATTGTGCTTTTTATTAATTAAACCTTTCAAGGTTTAATTAGGAAACGATATGAGTCATCTTTCTTTCTGAAAATGTATTTGTGGTTTGGCTAATTATGTAGTGAGATTTAATATGATTTCCCCTCATGTGTGAAATTAATACAGTGGATATTTTAGGAAGGAAAACATCGAAAGCATTTACCTGGGTGTCAGGTTGAGAGCCAGTATACCCGTTCGAAAGAGTTCCAGTTAAAGCTATGCTAGGAAAAGCTGGGCTGGTTACCGATGAGTCACTTTATAGGGGATGCCTCAAAGACACGCACTCTGTCTCTTAACCAGTAAGTCTAATTGTGCAGCCTTTAATGGTACCTCATTACCGGGAGAAAAAAAAATCTAGGTTCCTCATCAAGGTACTTCACTCCAATTCCAGCTCCCACCCAACCTCGTGCATGTTCTTCTCTGACTATATCCTGCTCTGTCATTCCCCCAGACCACCAGGCTCCTTTATGCTTCAATGGCTCTGTGCAGGATGCAGCCCTCCCTGCAGTGCCTGGTCCTCTGCATCTGCATTAACCCTGTCTTTCTTTTCTGTATTCTGATGCTTTGACATCCCTGGGCCTTGCTGGGAAGGACCACCCCTCCCAGGGTTAACTAATTCCTAGAGATAGGATGTAGCTCACCTGCCTGCAAGCACACCTTTCCTGTGCAAAGTGACCAATCTAGAGTCCATACCTGCCCCCCACCCCCTTCCTTTGTCAGACTCTTACATTCTGGACTACTCTTTGCCTGCTGCCATCACCCAAGGGCCGGGTGCCAGAGAACTAGAGACAGCTCCCATACCCCAGGGACCTGCTGAGATTATTCAGACTAGCCACCCCTCCCGTCTTGCCCATTTCTTCCCATGGAAACCCCAGTAAAGACTCTTGCGCGTGTTTTTCCTTCACTCCCTCTGCCTCCCGACCGACTCTTACGCTTCTCCATTTGGCACCCCTGTGTGGCATGTCATGCCTCCCGTTTCTAGGGATCTGTGAATATAACAAGCATCTTCCTTCATGACAACCATGTCTGTATCTGCGTGGCTCACCGTATCTGATTAAAACAAATCTTGGGGACAATCAAAACAGCATCTTCCAAAATGCAGCTCAAAGGCACTTCCTCCGTGACGCCTTCCCTGTTCCTCTTGCAGAGGCGGTTCCTGCCTGTGCAAGCCGCGTCGTAACACAGACACATCTGTCTCCCTAAATTCCCTGTCATGTTCATCTCTGAGTGCCCGACATTTAGCACAAGACCCAGTGTGTTTATGTTTGGAGTAGACATGAGGAATAAGTGAATGAACTGGAAATAACACCACCTTTCAAGCTGCATCCATGAGGGGATGAGTCAGAAAACGGTACAATGTGGATGTTTCCCTACCTCTCCTGAATCTGCATGGTGGTTCAGAGAACAGGCTTGGAGTTAGGTTAGTCCCCCAGTTCCAAGGTTAGTCCCCAGTTCCAGCGCTGCCACATCCTACCCACATGGCTTTGGACAAGCTGTTTCACCTCTGTGTGCCTTTTCATGTATAAAATAGGGGTGAAAATAGTATCTATCCCCAAGTGCTAGAAAGATTGAAAGGAAGAAGGCCACAAGTCTTCACAAACTCTTGCCTATAATCCTCTTTCCTGCCCCTCCTTCGCCTCCTGACTCTCCTTATCCTTGACACCACAACTCAAGGGCCACCCCTTTAGGGAAACCTTCTCTGACGTCCCTAACTAGGGCAAATCTCCCTAATGCAGACTTCTTTAACCCTACGCAATTCTCCTTAGTAGTATTTGTCGTCATAATTTTTAATTGACCGTCGTGACTTTTGAAGGTATCCTTCCCATTAGACTGTGTATGGGGTGCCTTTCTCCAGAGAAGCAGAACCAAGAGGATGGGTACACGGTATAGAGAGAGGTTTATTTTTAGGAATTGGTTCGCCCAGTGGTGGAGGCATGGCAAGTTCAACATCTGCACGGTAGGCCGACAGACTGGAGACCCAGGGAAGAGTGGCAGTCAGAGTCCAAAGGCAGTCTGCTGGCAGAATTCTCTCGTCTTCCAGGGAGGTCCATCATTTTCTCCTATTAAGGCCTTTGACTGATGAGATGAGGCCCACCCACATTATGCATAGTCGTCTCCTTTGCTCAGTGTCTACCGATACGGTAACCCTCGTCTAGAAAGTACCTTCACAGCAACGTAAAGAATAATGTTTGAGCAAGTATCTGGGTGCCTTGGCCTAAGCAAATTGGCACATAAAATTAACTGTCACAGACTGTAACCTGCACGAAGGTAGGATTCCATATAACACTGCTGTTTGGTGAACCTAGCACGTTGTATGCCCTTACTAAATTATGAGCGAACACGAAACACTGCAGGTCGCAGCACCTAAGTGCACAGTTAGTTAGTGGAAGATGGTGTTAATGTTTATAAGTGAACATTTTAGGAGTGTTAAGATGCAAGGAGGAGATAGCCAGGAGCCAGGATTTTAAATGGTTCTTATAGATGAAGGGAGAATTCTCAGAACATCCACTAGTCGTGGCCATCCTCATAAGGTCTCTAAGCGGGAGAGTGGCCCTGCAGTGGAAGCAAGCTTTGTGTGGTTAGCAAACAGCAAGGTAACTGATGTGGCTAAAACAGAGGGAGCAAAGAGAGGACTATCCAGCAAGGAGGGGGCAGAGGCAGCAGGTGGCCAGGTGCTGTAAGGCGTTCTGTATGGTTGTGAAGACTGGCGTGTTTACACTGGGTGACATGGTGACCACTGTGGGTTTTGAGCCCAGCAGTGAAACCAGGGCTTTCAAGAACTAAAGGGGATCCGGTAGAGGGCACCCTCTGCAGCACACTGAGCCAAAAGTCCATTCTTCCAAAGAAAGGTTTCTTTTGTAACTCACTCAGAGGTACCTTTTGTTCATAAGGCCCGCCTTCTAAGGATTGCTCTGGCTCCAGCGTGCCATCTTTAAAGAATTTTGGCTTCTGTGAGGAAAAAAGCAAGGAGACCAGTTAGATAGGTTCTTGCAAAATCCAGGGAAGATAAGATGGTAGCTCAGACCAAGGTGGTAGCACTAGACCTTTCGAGAAGTGCTTGGATTACAAATATATATTGAAAGCAGAGACGGTGGCATTTTCTGATATAATACTGTGTGAGTCTAAGAGAGAGGAATCAGTGATAACCCCCAATGATTTTGGCCTCAGCAACTGGAAAAATGAGGTTGCAGTCAACAGGGATAGGGAAAGTTGCAATAGGGTCACAGGCACGGGGGCTGGGGCAGCAGAAGTTAGGAATTTAGGTGGAATGTGTTAAGTTTGAGATGCCTATGGCTATCCAGATGGAGAAATTCAGTAGGTAGTTAGCGATACAAGTCTGGAGTTCAGGGCAGAGCCCAGACGGATGTCAGTGAGGGAGTCATCCAGGTAGAGATGGCCAGGAAACTGGGTAAAATTTTTCTAGGCCAGGAAACTGGGTAAAGTCACCTGGGTAGTGAGTATTGATTGAGGTCAGGGAAATAAGAGGAACTACCAGTAAGATAAGAGAAGAACTAAGAGAGAGAGGTGTCCCGGAAGCTCAGCGTTGTAAGTTTCAAGATGGAAGGAGTGATGAACAGTGTCCATTACTGCCCAGATTGGCTCATGAGACTGATACTGGGCCATTGGGTTTGTCTCCATGATGGAAACAGAGTAAAAATAATCAAATCTTTGAAGGTTGTGATATCAAAGGGAGAGATATTCAGCAGTAGCTGGAGGGGTATTTGGGTTCAACAGAGATAATGCAGCAAGCCTGTGTGTTGATGAAAATGATGTAGAAGAGAAAGGAAGGGGACGGAACAGAAGAGAAGAGAGAGTGCTTAAGGGAGAGAAGATCTAACCCTGGACGCTTGGAGAGTCCGTGCCTAGTGGAGGGAGAGAAAACAAAGTATAGATGCAGGTCGATTAGGTGGTGGGAACATACGGAAGTTCTCTTCTGACGTCTTTTTCTTAGTGAAACAGAAGCAAGGTCATTAGTAAAGAAAAAGAAGCCTATCACTTTCTCATTTGATCCCAGCATCTCCCAAACTGGACTCCCAAAGAACGGGAGCAGTTGATCACAAAAGTAGTAGACACTTGAAAAATAGGAGTGACTGATCACAGAAGCAACTGATTATTATTGTTTGAATGACTGAGTAATCCTTATAAGGCTTGAACGTACTATAGTTTATTCCTAGAGTGGGATCGCATTTGATAGGCAAAGGTAACTGAGAAGACATTCTATTCTTTACTTACGTTTCTCAAAGGACATAATGGGGACCCATCTCATGGTGTTAGCGTCTCATATTGTTACCCCCCCTTCTCCTCTTAGTGCACCTCATGGGGCAGCTATTCCACACCTCTGTTTCCAAACCCACCCTGCCAACACCACAGCCCACATGGTGGTTGGCACCCCTCTTTGTCTGGATTTTATTAGGTAGACCAAATTCCTCTTAAGTTTTGTCTCCCCATTCTGAAAGTTCTAGAAGGAAAAAAAAGCAACAAAGACAAATTCTTTGTGAAGAGAACAGGGCAGGCAGGGCCAAGTTTATTTGGGGGCTGACATGGAGAGAAGGGAAAGCTGTGAACGCTCGCACATTAATAATTTTTGTCCTGTCACAACTGAAATCAAAGCCCGGATGACAGTGTTGTCATAAAATCTATACAGCCCCCTACTCTGGGCTTTGGGCGTAGTCTGTGTTCTGGGCTACAGGCTAAGAATTTACCACAGTAAATTCTTCTGTGGCTGTTCAGCTCCCCTTATCATACTGTGTTTTACTGCCTCTTCCCCAGCTTAAAATGCAACATTTTATACCAAATATAGAACCTCAGAGAAGGAAGCATGGAGGTCGTTTTGTCCAGCGTTACATCCAGTTCTGGAATGATTCTTATAACTTCCCTGACAATTAGCCTTTCTTCCGCCTCACTACATCCTAAGGCAGCCCATTCCATTAATGGAATGTTTTACACTACAACCAACTAAAGCTCTCTACTTCCAACCCCAGATTCTCTGACTAAGCCCTGGGGCTATACAGAACAAACTGATCCAGTTCCCTTTGTGGAGGGGACTAGCCATCTTCTTTCCTCCATCTTGCCTGCTAAGTGTTCGGTCAGCCTCTGAATCACAAATCTATCCACACTGAGAATGAAAGCTTTTTGCATAGGCTTTACCTGCTAGTAAATTAAACGTTAAAGAAAGAGAATATACCTACTTAAAGCGGAGTTTCAAATAGCCTTTTGCTTAGGGAGGATTAAAAGCTCCTTTAATGCCAGCGCTATAAAAGCTAATGGGGGCTTCCCTGGTGGCGCAGTGGTTGAGAGTCCGCCTGCCGATGCAGGGGACACGGGTTCGTGGGAAGATCAGAGGTGGATGAAATTATATTTTTAAATGATATATCTTGCACGACTACTACAAGGCGTGAAAGCGAAGGGGCACCATGATTATCTGAAGTCAAGAGGCAATAATATGAGGGAAAGAGTCATTCACAGGCATCCCATTGAACTGTAATCTCAATCCTGCTCCTCTACATTTTTACTCAGTGTCTGCACATTCCAGTCATTGAGCTAGGTGTTAGGGTTGCAATGGTAAACATTCCTTCACTTATTCATTCAACAAATATTTCCTGTGGACCTAGAAGCTGCTAGCACCACCCTGCCAAAGGGATATAGCAGTGAACAAAACAATAAGGAAAAAAAATCTCATTTTCCACTTAATATTCTAGGAAGGGGAAAATAAATAACTTCACAAAGAAATATAAAATTGTAATAGTTACAGACGATGACAGGAAGGTAGCATGGAGGTGAGGGGCCGGGAAAATGTAGATAATGTAAGGATTTGTGAGTCATGTAAAGAGTTTCCATCTTTGGCATAGAAGGAGTGAGGGTCCACTGAAATGTTTTAAGCTAGGTGTGTGTATGTGTGTATAAAACGATCTAGTTTATATTTAGAAGAGAATGGGTTTAATGTAGAGAATGGACTGGAGGGGACCATGGTGAAGATAGAGTTAGGAAATTATTGCAATGGTTCACAGGAAAGATTTCAGTGACTTGGACCAGAGTGATAGCAATGGGTGTAGTAACAAGATGACAGATTTTAAGAGATCTAGAAGATAAAACCAATAGGTATCATGTTTGAATTTGAGAGGCAAGGAAGAGAAAGCACGTTTTTTTCAACCATGTAAGTTAATGGCGCTGTATTTTTTAAAATAAGTTTATTGGAGTAGGTTTACAATGTTGTGTTGGTTTCAGGTGATTCAGTTATACATATACATATGGCCACTCTTTTTCAGATTCTTTTCCCATATAGGTTATCACAGAATATTGAGGCTGGCTCTCTATCTTATGTATAGTGGTGTGTGTATGTTCATCCCAAGCTCCTGATTTATCCCTCCCCACCGCGTTTCCCCTCTGACCGTAAGTTCGTTTTCAATATCTGTAAGTCTGTTTCTGTTTTATAAATAAGTTCATTCGTACCCTTTTTAATTAGATTCCACATATAAGCGCTATCATATGACATGTGTTTCTCTGTCTGACTTACTTCACTCAGTGTGACAATATCTAGGTCCATCCATGCTGCTCCAAATGGCATTATTTCATTCTTTTTTTATGGCTGAGTAATATTCCATTGTATGTACCCCACCTTTATCCATTCCTCTGTCAATGGACATTTAGGTTGCTTCCACGTCTTGGCTATTGTAAATAGCGCTGCTGTGAACATTGGGGTGCGTGTATCTTTTCGAGTGATGGTTTTCTCCAGCTATAGGCCCAGGAGTGGGATTGCCGGATCATATGGTAATCCTATTTTTAGTTTTTTAAGGAACCTCCATACTGTTCTCCATAGTGGTTGTACCAATTTACATTCCCACCAACAGTGTAGGAGGGCTCCCTTTTCTCCACACCTTCTCCAGCATTTATTGTTTGTAGACTTTTTAATGACAGCCATTCTGACTGACGTGAGGTGATACCTCACTGTAGTTTTGATTTGCACTTCGCTAATAATTAGTGATGTTGAGCAGCTTTTCATGTGCTTTTTGGCCATCTGTATGTATACCTTCTTTGGAGAAATGTCTCTTGAGATCTTCTGCCCATTTTTTGATTGGGTTGTTTGTTTTTTTGATATCAAGCTGCATGTGCTGTTTGTATATTTTGGAGATTAATCCCTTGTCAGTCGCATCATTTGCAAATATTTTCTCCCATTCTGTAGGTTGTCATTTCATTTGGTTTCCTTTGCTGTGCAAAAGCTTTGCAGTTTCATTAGGTCCCATTTGTTTATTTTTGTTTCTATTTCCATTACTCCCGAAGGTGGATTCAAAAAGATCTTGTTGTGATTTAGGTCAGAGTGTTCTGCCTATCTTTTCCTCTAGGAGATTTCATAGTGTGTGGCCTTACATTTAGGTCTTTAATCCATTTGGAGTTTATGAGTGTTCTATTTCATTCTTTTGCATGTAGCCGTCCAGTTTTCCCAGCACCACTTATTGAAGAGGCTGTCTTTTCTCCATTGTATATCCTTGCCTCCTTTGTCAAAGATAAGGTGACCCTAGGTGTGTGAGTTTATCTCTGGACTTTCTATCCTGTTCTATCGCCAAGATGGCAACCTCCAGGACAGCTTATACTGATCAAATATTCCCTGTGGTCTCTGCCACCATGTCCTAGCCCCCGCAGTGAGCCATAGCCAACCCCCGCATCCCCAGGAGACCTTCCAAGACTCATAGGTAGGTCCAGCCCAGGCTCCTATGGAGTTACTGCTCTGTGCTGGGTCTCAGTGTATGTGAAACCTTGTGTGCACCCTCCAAGAGAGGAGTCTGTTTCCCCCCGTCCTGTGGAGCTCCTGCACTCAAGCCCTGCTGGCCTTCAAAGCCAGATGCTCTGGGAGCTCCTCTGCTCACAGGTCTCCTAGGGGGGGCTGCAGTCCATGTGCTCCTGGGACAGCGGGGGCTGGGCTTGGCGCCTCCTCGCGTCTCTCATCGTAGTGACTTGTGCCTGTCCCTGGAGCTACTGTAGGCGGCGTCCTGTTGCCTGGGAGGGCTCACAGGGAAAGAAGCTCTTATGGTGATCCCGCCCCTCTCCTCATGCCCCCCCTTCCCCCCAGTAATGGTGCCTTGCCTCTCTGGCCAGCCCAGGCCTCTTCTGAGGGCACACAGTCCAGTCTCTTCAGGCTTTCTCCGTGCAGCCAGTCCTCTCCCTGGGTCTGACCTCCGAAGCGTGAGCTTTAGCACCCGGACCCCACCGGCACCAGCAGAGGAGCATCTTAGGCTGGGGGGCAGGTTACTCTTCGTTTTGCCCTCTGCAAACCCATTGCTGTGCTCTCCCCGTCGGTGAGGAGACTTCCCAAGGTGCAGGAACCTTTCCTCCTTCACAGCTCCCTCCCTGGGGTGCAGGTCCCAACCGGATTCCTTTCTTTTTCTTTGTCCTACCCAGGTACATGGAGGTTTTCTTGCCCTTTCGGAAGTCTGAGGTCTTCTGTCCCCATTCAGTAGATGTTCTGTGTGAATCATTCCTCTCGTAGGTGTATTTCTAAATATTTTAGTGGGAGAAAGAAGGTGAGCTCCCCATCCTACCCCTCTGCCAGCCATCTCGATCCCATCCTCTATGCTGGCATTTTAAAGTGTTAGTTTTAGAGGGTATAAGTATTGGTTAAGCCCCCATTTGTGGCTTTCTGAAAACTTACAAGACCTCACCCTGAACAGAGTAATCAACCCAAGCCCATCCTTCAGGAAGGATGTGGAGAGACTTGACTTGAGAAATCTCTCTCCTTACATCTCCTCCAGCTTGAGATCTCCCAGCGAGCTTTGCTGAGAATGTGTCTTTTGTGTGTATTGTAGTACAATAGAACTACTCTAAGATTTTTCTGCTAGGGTGCTCATTTTTAATAAGCCTTTCGTACAGGCCTTCTGCAGTATCACGAATGCATCCTAGGTAGTGATTAAGAGTGGCAGTGCCGCTCACTGGGACAGCAAGCACTGTAACAAAGCCAGACCTGGGGAGGAAACTGGATGTCTGTCTGACATGAAACAATAATTGCAGGTGTCGATAAATAATATGAGTCTGGAATTCTAAGGAATTATCTAGAATGATGACACTAAGAATGACTTTGGCTGTTGCAAAGAAGGGTCTCAAGCTTGATTAAGGAGCGTTGCATAATTTATCCAAGGAAAGCTGGGCTAGAAATTCCCTGTTCTTAGCTGCTGTGATTCACTAATAGATGGTCTTAGAACCATTTGGGCATCTGATTAAAGCTGTCTTAGCACAGAATGAATTGGGTATAAAGAAAGAGGAATATCAGATAGAATCAAAAGGCACGTGGGCCTGATGGGCTCCATCGGGAAGTAAGGCAGTTACCCCTTTTTCTGTACATGAGTGTTCCCTGCTTCTGTAGTAGGTGAAACAGAGACTGGCTAGTCCCACAATCAACTCCAAGTCTCCAGGGGAAAAAAATCCTATTGACACATCTTGGCCAAGTGCGCCCCCCTCCTAGTGCAAACATGTCAGTACAGGGCGCTTTCCTACAGGCCACTGCAGAGGCTGTGGTAGCAGAATTTCTGAGAAAGCAGAGGTAAGCCTGACCAATTGACTACCATGTGTGCAGTAAAGTATAATTAATGCTCATCCAATCTGTCTTTGAAGGAAAAAAAAAAAAGCTCTCTACTTTGCAATCAACTCAATTATCTTGATGGTTATTAATTTGTACATCCATATTTCTCCTTGGTTAATTATTAATCTTATGCTTTCTGTCTGTCACTTTCCTGGCATCTAATAAAAGCCAGTACTGGATCTTCATATTTCCTTTTCAAGTTCTAGTCACCTCCCAAGAATTTTACACTTCTCAGTTGTATCTGTGTCACTGTTTGATCTTGTTTCGTGCCTAATATTATTTTTCTGTAATCCATCTTGAAGGTGGCTATACCTGAAAATATTTTAGACAGCTTTCCATCCTTATTTCTTTTTCAAAGACCTGTGAGGGTGGTGAGCCTCAGACCCTGATACAGCTGCCCTGGAAGACGCTCATCTTTCCTGAGAGTGCCACAGGCCAGCCCCTTAACCTGCCTGCCATCACCCCCCTGCAATATTTTAAGCCAGAGGGTCTATCCAAACACACTCCCACCATGTCACTCCCTGTTAAAGGCCCTTCATAGGACAGATTCCACACCCCTTTCCTTGGTCCACAAGGTCCTGAAGGCATTTTCTCACCTCTTTAGCCCATGTTTCACCTCCACCCTATTCTCCTTGCATAACAAACTCCTTATGCCTGGAGAAGCTGCCTTCCCATCTCCTGTTGCTTTCTCCTTGGGAGACTTTCTTAAGCTCCCCACTCCCAGCTCATATCCTCTACCTCTCTTACAATAAATGTTCTTTCTTCTATATTTCAGTTTACAGGTGTGTCTGTCTTCTCCAGGAGAGGTGGTACAAAGAGCACCAATTATAGACCCAGAGTGCTTGGGTTCCAATTCAAGTCTCGCTACTCTTAGCTATGTGAACGTGGGCAAGTTGCTTAACCTTTCTGTGCCTCAATTTCCTCATATGCAAAACAGGGAGAGTAATAGAATCTCTTAAACAGTACTTGATTATATTCTCAGCACTTAGCACAATGCCTAGCACATAGCCAGGCCTCAGCAAGTTTCTGTAGAACAGCCAGGGCTCAATATTTGACTAATCCAGGTAAAGGCCGATGTGATTGATAGAATGTAGCTGGACCAATACTATCCTCTAGTCAATTCGTTCTTTAAGCCATTCACAACTCAAGAACACTTAAGTTCTTAGAGTGATTCAAAATGTTGGTAAAAATTCAGCAGAAATTGACAAAATAATGTCAGAATATTGGTATTTCCAGGTACATAGGTGCTAGAAATTAAGTTCTTAAGCACCTTGCAAAGAATACGAACTTTGAAGTTTGATTTGAGTTTGCGTCCTATCTCTGCTGCTTACCTGCATAGTCGATAAGGTAAATCCCTTTTTTCTCTGTCCCAGTTACTTTATATAAACATAAGATTATATGTATAAATTACCTACCTCAGTGGCAAACAGGCAAGGTAATCAATGTATTTCCCTTGATAAATCTCCTTCTGTCTTTCTTTTACAGACGTTTCTTTCCAAAGTAACAACACGGAAGGTAGTTGTGAGGAGATAAAAACTTTTTTTCTCATGAACATTAAGTTACCTGGCTCCATTAAATAGCTTACATCTTTGAATTCAAAATGTTCCAGGCACTGTTCTACTTGCTTTACATTCATTTAATCCTCCCGCAACTCCTATAAGGTCTGTACCAATATTATCGTCAGATAGCAGTGAGTAAACCAAAGCTTGGAGAAGGTTTTAAAGACCAATGGATAATCAGAAAGCAGGAAAAATGACTTCCTGGCAAATACCGAGGTCTGTTCTGAAACTCGTGATTACCTGTTATCACAGAACGGGAAGGAAGCAGTCAACCAAGGTCGGTAGATTTTCCTTTGCACAGAACCTGGACTTTTCACAGTAATGGTACTTTCTTCCTGTCTCCCCTCCTAAGTAAGTCCTTACTAAAATAATAGCCCATAAGGACAAAGTTATTGTAAGAGGTGGAGCCACTTCAAAGACTTGGCCTTGGAAGAAGCCTAGTTCTTCATCAGCAGCCCCCAGACAAGGCTCTTTGAAATAGTGGTTGTTATTCATTTGTTAGCCAACAGATGGCCCACCAGTTGCTTAAGAGCATTAGTTTTTCAACTTCACTGTGCATAACGGCTATGTGACTTCTTCCCCGATTACCCCGGGATTCAACCAAATTAGTAAACATGCTCTAAAATCAGCTGGGTTGCAGAAACATCCCTTTTATAATAGGTTTGCACTGTAACTGCTGGAAAGTACCTGATGATTAATGTTGTCTAACCCAGGGAACTACATTGCAATGAAGTTCAGGATTTATCGATAAGTGTGATAATAATCCTCTATCTTTGTTTACATTAGCAATTAATGTAGTTCAGGAGGGGGCCCTTGAAACCTTGTATAAGTAAGTAAGATTTACCACCACTGGAATAGATTGCAGCCACGTGTCACCATTCAAAAGGTAATTGGTACATTTCATTAGAAAGTAATTGAAAAAAGATTTATTTTAATGCCTTGTAATAAATAATCTGGATAAACACTATTGTTAGCAGAGATATCTGCAGCATGTAAAGAAGTTACATCAAAATATGGACTATACTATATATCATTCTCGGATTTTTCTAAGAAGCTTATGCTTACTTTGTTGTGACTCTGAGGAAAGAATGGCCCATTATATTATACTATCATCTTTCCTATGGGATCAAGACCTTCTCTTTATGGCCACATGCCTTAAAAGTTCTAATGATTTGCCTTACAGCAAGACCCTGGTTTATTCTATCTCCCTTAACTGACAGTCTCCGACACATATGGACAGAAATGTTTCTAGCAGTGGGTTGGAGCAAAGGCCTAAGAGACTGGGCTGTGAGGTCTGTCACTGTGGCTAAATGGACATGCTGACAGACATAGGTCTTAGGATTGTAGCAAGCATTAAATGGGTTCATACACATAAAGACTTTAAGCAACGTTCTGGTATACAAGAAGCACTCAATGAATATTATAATTCGTGCCACGATTATGATTACCATCTCTCTCAGTGTCTTGCTACCCTGATGTTTTAAGGAGACATCCTGAGTTCCAGGGTGAGCTTTTAGTTACGTTGCACTGTAAAGGCAGCGGTAGTTTGTAGGAGCATTTTTTCCCTCCATTTCCTATGTGGTAAAATTAACAAGCACATGAAAAACAGTGAAATGTGCACCCTTCTCAACACTAGCTGTAGCCATGACTAAATAGGACTTCTCACTCGCCCCAACTAAAGGCTCTGAAGGGAAAACACATCAACAATTATTTCGAGAGTTTTACGACTCTGTGCGATACTATACAGAGTAAAACCATTCCACTTAGCTCTTCATCTCAGTTTGTTGAAGAGAAAAAAAATCCCCAAAATATTTCAAAATATTGAAAATATTTCAATCTACAGATTGAAATAATATCATGCTTTTAACAGGGAACCATCTGAAATAGCAAAACAATGGCAGCAGGGAAGTGAATGAAATAATTTTCATTCTACATCTCCAATGATCAAGCCGTGTTTGTTTGAGAGCTTTTCTCTGCCTTCTGTGACAGCCGTACCATGATAGAATAGTCCAGATCTGTGTTCTATAAACATAGCTCTGTAAAGTGACTGTTAGAATCCTCATTACCTTTATTTTATAGATGAGGAAGGTGCGCTCTTACCCGCGTGGAAGTCAGGCCCCAGGTTCTGCGTTTCCTTGCTCTGCTTTATTCCAGTGCTTCTCGAATTAGGATCCAGAAGCCCATAGGACAAACCTGACACATCTTCCCGGAGAATATTTTGCCTAAAGATTTTAAGGTAGAAATCAAATAATTTAACTAAGTGTATATTAAATCACTACTTTTTCATTAAATCGGGATATTTTATGCTGCAAAGCACACTAAATCGTATTACTTTCGAAGATAAATACAAGGGATTGCAAAGAGACACTGGCCTTTTAGTGGGTCCGGTGCCCCACGGGAAAGCATGAATCCTCTATGATAATTGATAATTCAGTGGAAGGCTCCGAGAGGGCTACTTTGAAGCCACATGGTCCTGGTTACCTGAGTCCCACCTCTGTGAGTCAGTACCTGGGTAGCCTTGGGCAAATCACTCTACCTCACTGAACTTCATCTGTTTAAGAGGGGTTCTACCACCTACTGTGTAGGAAGTCCTGAGGATTTTTTCCCTGGACCATGTGAAAGTCCAAAAACACAGTAGGTGCTTAGTACCTAGTAATCATTATTAAACATGCACAAATCACTCTCAAAACATACCCTCCGGTTTGCTTAGCCACTGGCTCACAGGTAATCCCGCAGCTAACTACGCTGAGCCCGAGACAGAACCACTGGCCTCTCTCCATTTTGCTTTCAAAACGATTTCCAGCTTCCTATGGTATCATTTTCACTAAAAGAGGGTCCTAAAGTGGGTTGTGGAAAATTGCAAAGTATATAAACTAGATATTAACTAAATTCTTTATTTTATGGCTGGACCCAAGATAGAAATATTCAATTAATACCCAATAGAAAACCATTCACTTTCGTTTTACATGGATACAGCCCTGTAATAATGTAATACGTTATCCAAAATGTCTTTCAACACAAATAAGGTGCTCCTTAAGTTTTGATTATAATTTACTTTTACTTTTCCCCTTGAGCCCTAACACTTCATCCTGTTACTCTAACATTTGCTCATTCCCAGTAAATAGAAGTAGGCGTTCTGCAGCTAGAGCTGTGGTTGGAACATCCTCTCTGCTGCTTCCTCCTAGCGATGTGACCTTAGGCTTAACATCCCCCTAAGCCTCACTTGAAAATGGGGATCATTAACAATATTAATAGTGTAATGACTTGCTTCTAGAATTGTTTTACTGAGTGCGGTGCCTGGTACATAGTAAGTATGCAATAATTTTTAGCTATGATTTTGTATAAAATAGCTTTTACAAAATTAAACTTGAATTAAGCACAGTTATTCACATATGAGCCATTAATTTCCACTTTTCCACCTGCTTAGAACTCTGTAGCTCACCTATCTTGGTCCCCACAGAGAGAGGTTCCTGTATAACATATAAACAAACAAACAGATGCAGGGTACTCTTTAAGATGTCTACTGAGTGTTAGCACTGAGGATGAAGAGATCATGACCACCTCACTCAGGGCAGGAGATCTCTTTCATTATAATCACATGGCAGGCAACACACTCACTTGCTATTCATCTTCCAAAATCTGTCATGAGGTATATTTTAGGGTTGGGAGAGGCACCCTTCCATTCGCTACCGCAGCCTCCTCATTGTGTAAAGGAGAGCAGGTCCCCAGGGCCGCATGGCAAGTTAGCGCCATTGCGGTTGAACTGACTTCCAACTCTGATCAAAGCTAGCAGTTTCATTTAAAGGAGAAACCTAAATAACAAACATTTCTTATTCTTAATTAAAATAATTGACGACCTAGCTGTCTGTTACACATGGAGTCAGGTTAGCTGCATGGGTCATTAAATGTTCTGAGAGTATTACGGCTTACTGAAAAGACTTGAAAGCGATTACTCTCATTAATCGTGTGGAAATGTTCATCATTCTTTGATATTCAAATCAATTATTTAGTTTTTGTCTCGCTTGAGAAAGAATCTCCAAGTGAGAAGAATGTAATAGTTTGGAGAGGGTAGGGTACAGAATGGACTAGTGAGGGTGTTCCTCTGGAAAGAGCAATTACGATGTCTGTAGTTCTATATGCAATCACCTTGGAAACCTCAGGTTCTGAGAAACACGGTTTGCTACAAAATCCAAGCGTCTCAATCACCATTCAGAAGTCCATGTTAGACTACTAAGCACAATGTTTGTTTGTGATCAGTTTTCACCTCTGTTCTACCCAGAACCTGTCAAGATTTTCCCCTCACAAAGTCATTGACATTTTAGTAAATCTGGTAACAGTAAAAACAGTGTGTGGAGGAAGAATGGACTTCTAAGGCCACTTACCTTTGAAATTTTTGACATTCAGGCTTTTCGCAGTGTCTGCATGTGGCCACTATGTAAATCAGGATGCCTCTTGTCGATAACGAAATGTTACGAAAGCCAGAGGGGATTAGAGAAGGGAAAAGAGAAAAGAAATCATCCATGAGTGGGAATGAGTGCAGTAATAGAAACTATCACCTATCGCCACATCCTAGGTACTTGATGAAGGCTTCATCTACATTTCCACATTCCAGCTTCCTAACAGTCTTGTGAGGGGGATACTGTTATCCCTCTAGAACACGAGAAATAGCTGAGCCTCAAACAGGCTTAGCAGCTTTTCCCAAGCCAAACATCCAGCAGAGGGAGGTGCTTGGACTCAACATCCTGACTCTGGAGCTCAAGCTTTAAACCATTATCTGCCATTCCCACCCAAGAAAGTTAGACTGAAATATTTAAGAGGGGGAAGCTATGGCCTTCATGAGCAATCTAAAAGGAACATACTACATGGAGCAAACTATGGCCCTAACAGCACAAATACAGAATGAGGTAGTTACTAGCAAAATGGGCTACAAACTAAGGGAGATACAGATAGATGATAGATATATAAAATTGGGTTTTGGTCTAAACTCAGTAAGAGATAACACTAATGTGATGTCCAATTTAATATGATGTCCAATTTAGTGTAATTAGACTTCGGTAATAAATTGTCCAGAATCATACCAAGAAGGTAAGGGGAGAGTTTTCTTTAGGCCTAGATCTTACTCAGAACGTAACAGGAGCACCGTATTCAATGCTAGGTAGCAGAATCTAAGAGGGACATTGATTCAACAAATACTTTCTGAATACCAGGTAACATCCTCGATGCTGGGCATAAATCTAGTGTAATTACCGCCCTTACACAGTTTATTCTAGAGGAAGAAAGAGATTAAAAGAGGGAAAGAGACTAGTAGTTACACATTGTGTTCAGTGGCATGCAGGAACGTTGCCGAGTGATAGATAGAAGGGGTGGTCAGGGAAGACCTCTCTAAAATGGTGACATTTAAGTGAGACTTGAAGGATGAGAAGGGAACAGACATACCAAGAAGCAGATTAGAGGATGGAAACAGGTGGACCTACCAGGTGTCCAGGGGGCACAGAAAGGTCGCTCGAGTCCACAGGAAGGTCTCGTTGAAGATCCTCATTAGCCTGGATAAAGGAAACCTCAGAATAACTAGGATGCTTGTCTTGATAAATGTGGAGTACTACTATGGAAGCTCAAGATTACATAGCAAGTTACAGGATGAGACTTCCACCCAGTACATGGAACTAATTTTCAATGCCCCAAACCATGGAATATTATAAAACATACTGGCTAGGAATCGGGATGCTTGGGTTTGATCTACAGCTGTCTAGGTACGTGGCCTGGAGCATGACATTTAACCTCTCTGAACCTCCCTGGGGCTGGTAGTGAATACCAGATGGGATAAAATACATGAAAAGCACCCAACGTGCAGGGCTGAAAATAGGCACTCACTGATGGTATGTGAATGTCACTATGTCGCTGTAACTTGAAACTGGGCTTTCGTTTGAGGCCTCTGAGGTTCCTTTGAATCAGGCTGTGTAAAAGCCTAACTCAGAAATACGGGATGGGTCACAGGGGTTTGCAGGAAACTGACGTCAGACGTCGCATTATGAATTTTCAAGTTGAAAACAGAATGAGCCACGTTGTCTCACATGATGGTACCCAATACCATGCTCTGAAAGTTGTCGAGCATCAAAATCTCACTCAGCATTATTTTAAATGGCCCATTACACTGATACAAATCAGGTTCTTCAGAATGGCTGTTGGTTCATTAGTGTTTCTCAAACAGCCCAACTAAAATATGGGAGCAATTTTTAAAGCACTTTTCTTGAAAGAGGAAGTCAACTTTGAGCTCTTAGAGATTCAGTGAGAGCTAATGAACTTCAGATCAATGAAGAAATTGTTCGATAAGTATACACACTTTTTGAGTAACGAATCCCACCGAGGGACTTACCTGGTGGCACAGTGGTTAAGAATCCACCTGCCAATTCAGGGGACACGGAATCGATCCTTGGTCCTGGAAGATCCCACATGCCACAGAGCAACTAAGCCCACGTGCCGCAACTACTGAGCCCACATGCCACAACTACTGAAGCCCGCGCACCTAGAGCCCTGCTCCGCAACAGGAGAAGCCACCGCAGTGAGAAGCCCGCACACCACAATGAAGGGAAGCCCCCGCTCGCCACAACTAGAGACAGCCCACACGCAGCAACAAAGACCCAACACAGCCAAAAGTAAATAAATAAATAAATTCGTAAAAAGAAAAAAAAAAAAAGAATCCCACCAATTGGCTAAAGTTTTATAGCTTTAATATCACTGGATCAGCAACACAGAAATGCAATTGGCCCGGATAGTACAATGGACTCCTTAAGTAGGCACTGCAGATTTTCATTTATCAACTAGCTGCCCTGGTCACAAGTTGAGTTACTATTCTGTTCCCATCAGTAGGATGGTAGGGTTCCATAGAAAAGCTTGTCTATCTACAACTCACACATAGATCTGCTAAGTCAGTGCTTTTCAACCATCACCACGTAGATGCCCCAGCATTCTGATTTAGTTTGTATGGGATGTGACCCAAGCTTTGAAAGCTCCCCATGTGGTTCTGACCAAATTGAAATTTCCTAGCCCCTGACCTCAGCCAATCCAAGAACTCCCTAAAAGCAGCTACTTTAATGGACCAAAGCACCACGAAGTTTACAGCCTTTCCCGCCCGTGTTTTCTAAATTGTTTTCCTATTATAACTTTGTATCATATTTTTCCTCAAACTTAGAACATGCACAGTCATCTTAGGTGTTGGTGTCAGTGTGAATCTGCTATTTCCTAAGAAGGACAGGTGCTAACCTTCTATTTCAGTTACTGCATATATTACTCGGTTTTTATGATATTTTGAAGGTAACCAAGTAACAAAGCCATTGTCTCCAGTCTTTGAGGATGGGAGCAAACACATGATCTAAAAACTTGTCTAGGTTTGGAAGTGATTCATGTACATTCTTATGACAAAGGAAATGAAAGCGAGAAATCTGGATAAGTAATCACTGTTTCAACAAAACCAATTTCAACAAAAAATGAGCTTGAAACAGAGAGAACAAACTGATAATGCCAACAGCAAATAAATTACTCTCTGAGTTTTAAAAACAGACCTTGTGATAGCATTTAAAGTTTTGAGGAGGTTTCTGATTCATGACAGTCCCGAGTATCACCGCCCCATGTTCCACAGGTCCTTGAAATGGAATGTGAGCAGAGAAGAAGAGGTTTCACATGCATGCAGAAATGTGCCAGGAAACAGTGGCTTGATAGAGGAAACACCTCTCCAGGGTTTCATTAAGCTAGGAGACACAACCAGTTTTTCTCCTTGTCGTATTCCCTGGGCCACACCGGACTTGGGAAACCACCTCGGAGGGCAGCCAACAGACTCTGGGCACTTTGGACTGTGGTCAGGACTCTTCTTTGTCCCCAGCTGTAGAAAGAGATGATTTCAGAGGATACCACCAACATCGTGACTTGGCCAAGCCAAGTCAGCTGCCACTCCATGGACTCGGACTGTGTTTTCAAATATGTCTTCTAGATTGTACAGACAACAGTACCATTGCCACAGCAGTACAGAAATACAGCACCAACCATGATCGAATATGCCTCCCACTTTCCTATCTCTAGCCCTGTATGGCCACATTTCCACTTGACGTTCTCAAACACCTCCAAATCAACTTCTCTAAAACCCAACTCACAGTACACTCTGTAAGTGTTCTGTTTATACTCTTCCCTATCTCAGTGGCTGACCCATACAGTCTACCACTCACAAAATCCACAACACTGGAAATCATCCTTGATGCTGACTTGGGTTTGGTGACGGAAAGAGTTTTCTCCCACTTGCGTAACCACAGACTCCTAGCTCCTTTTCTGGCAATCCTCTTGTACCCTCCCTCTCATCCACCCTCTACTCTGTAGTCAAATACATAAGTAATATATAAATAATAAGTAAATACTATAGAATAAAATTTATATGTATTGTATACAATGTATTAGGGTTGTATAATATACAGTATAATATACAATGTATTATACATTGTATTAGTCAAGGTTCTCGAGATAAAGAGAACCAATAGGAAGTATATATCCATATAGATTAAAATACTTATTATAAGGAATTGGTTCACATGATTATGGGGGCTGAGAAGTATATCACAAGATTATGGGGGCTCAAGATGTACAGTCAGCAACCTGGAGACTCAGGAGAGCCAATGGTGTAAGTTACAGTCTGAGGGCAGGAGAAATTCCCTCTTACTCGGCATCCTTGTTCTCTTTAGGTCTTCAGTGGATTGGATGAGGCCCACCCACATTAGGGAGGGAGGGCAGTCTACTTTACTGAACCCACTGATTCAAATGTTAATCTCATCCAGAAACACCCTTACAGACACACCCAGAATGTTTGACCAAAAGTCCGAGCACCCCATGGACCCAGTCAAGGTGACAAAAAAATAATAACCATGGCAGTAATCTTTGCAGTGTGGACATCAGATCATGCTACCCATTATCTTCTTACCCCTCTACACCACTTCTCCATTTTAAATCCTTTCTAGTCTTACCGTATTCTGCAACATATTCTGACTAACCTCTTCTTATGAATACCACATTCTCTATCAACCTTCTTTCAATTCCTTTTAACCCACAAAACTATTTTCCTCCTAAAATCAAACACTTCAGGCATGCTGCCCCCTCTGCTTGGGACACTCATCTTTCACATGTCACCATAAGCATTCCCAGACCCCAACTCTTCCCATGGCCCAGGCCCCAGTTACAAATTTTTATCATCCCCTGTACTTCTCCATCAGGGACTCCTCACCACCATATGCAAATAATTGCTTAATATATCTTACCCTCGATAGCAGATAAACTCACTAGGATAAGGATGAGGTCTATCTTGTTTACAATTAACACCAACATTCTGCATATACCAGGATTTCTATAAATGTTTGATAAATAAATAAATGAGGCAATTCCTAAAGACTGTACCATTCTGGGGTATACGCCACCTCTGTGTCCCCTTAGCCTAGTATAATATGTTTATTAAATAAATCAACAAGATCTACCCTGGGAAAGAAGGGTTGATGCAAAAGAATATTTTGTGATGGTCTGGCTTGCCTTCATAAAAGCAAACTTCAAAATGGTTTTGCTCTAGATGAGAGAATATCACTGCTTTTCTGATCTCTAGAGTACGGATCTATCTTTAAATCCTGAGCTGAAAAAAATCTAAACAGTATTCTAGGGTTCTGCTCTAAGGATTTAAGAGATGGATTGGATATTCTCATTTGAAGGCTATTTCTCTCAGAATCTAAGCAATGATATGCTGTCCTCTAGAGCAGATACAGAGTACAGACTTGTGGTTGCCGAGGAAGAGAGGAAATGGGGGAGGGACGGACTGGGAGGTTGGGGTTAGCAGATGCAAATAATTATTTATAGAATGGATACCAACAGCTCCTACTGTGTAGCCCAGGGAACTATATTCAATATCCTGTGATAAACCATAATGGAAATGAATATGAAAAAGTGTTTATATATGTATAACTGAATCACTTTGCTGTACAGCAGAAATTAACACAACATGGTAAATCAACAATATGTCAGTTTTTAAAAAGCTCTAAAAAATCAGCAGCTTCATTCATAAAATTTAAATACCTACTGCAGATATGAGGGGCTTGAATTTCAAAGTAACACTTGCTTGTCCAGCATTTGTTGTTTGTAGATTTTTTGATGATGGCCACACTGACCAGTGTGAGGTGACACCTCATTGTAGTTTTGATTTGTATTTCTCTAATAATTAGTGATGTTGAGCATCCTTTCATGTGTTTGTTGGCAATCTGTATATCTTCTTTGGAGAAATGTCTGTTTAGATCTTCTGCCCATTTTGGATTGGTTTGTTTTTTTGATATTGAGCTGCATGAGCTGCTTGTATACTTTGGAGATTAATCCTTTGCCATTTGCTTCATTTGCAAATATTTTCTCCCATTCTGAGGGTTGTCTTTTCGTCTTGTGTATGGTTTCCTTTGCTGTGCAAAAGATTTTAAGTTTCATTAGGTCCCATTTGTTTATTTTTGTTCTTATTTCCATTTCTCTAGGAGGTGGGTCAAAAAGGATCTTGCTGTGATTTATGTCATAGAGTGTTCTGCCTATGTTTTCCTCTAAGAGTTTTATAGTGTCCAGTCTTACATTTAGGTCTTTCATCCATTTTGAGTTTATTTTTGTGTAAGGTTCTAAAGAACCTAGGGGCAGGACAGGATTAAAGATGCAGATGTAGAGAATGGACTTGAGGACACGGGGAGGGGGAAGATAAGCTGGGACAAAGTGAGAGAGTGGCATGGACATAGATACACTACCAAATGTAAAAAAGATAGCTAGTGGGAAGCAGCCACATAGCACAGGGAGGTCACCTTGGTGCTTTGTGTCCACCTAGAGGGGTGGGATAGGGAGGATGGGAGGGAGACGCAAGAGCGAGGAGATATGGGGATATATGTACACATATAGCTGATTCACTCTGTTATACAGCAGAAACTTACACACCATTGTAAAGCAATTATACTCTAATAAAGATGTTAAAAAAAAACAGTAAATCCTATAAAATTAGAAAAGCCCAAGTTTTTCCTTACTTTTTGCAGGTGCTTATTTTATTTCAACCAGTCTTTACTGGAAGTTGGAGTTGGTTCCACTGAGTACAGTGTATTCAAGTCAAAACAGTCATTTAAAACAGGATGATAGGGATAGATATGTATCATATGGACTTAGCTAAGCTGGAATGATATTTCCTGAAAATTCCCTTCACTGAGTTAAGAAGGCTGCGTGAGGATTGGAAGGTGGGAGTAAAGTGGCAGTCATACTCCTTTGGCATTGGAAGGTCAGTGCAGAGGACCAGGCTGTTGGAGATCACCTGTTGGCTCCCCTTGTTAGTGTGGGCAACCTAGGTTCTTTCTTCCATTGCCTGAGCCATGTACATGCTTAGTTTCATGAAGAAGGACAGCAGCTTTGCCTTCACTGAGGCAGAGACCATCACTGCTACCAGTTCACCCTGACGGATTCTCACTCATCCTCACTCTCCTCATTTCACACCCATCTTCCCGTCCAGCTGCCTGCCCTGCTGACTCCAGACTGCAGCATCAAACACAAAGACAACAGCCTTACACAGACTATTTACCCAGCTCCCATAACCGTATGAGGTTCTGTTGCTTTAATGAACCTGTATACATCTCACTCATAGAGGCTCTCTTTATCTGACTGAATCCTGATCGAAAACGGGCAACTCTTAGGCCAGATCTGGCTCTCAGAAAATTGGCCTATTCATAGTTTAAAGTAATAATAAGTTGCCAACACAGCCGCCTGATAAACACACCCCTTGCCATGGCCCTGCCCACCACTGGAACAAGACCCAGCTCCACCCACCAGTGGGCAGGTACCAGTCCCACCAGGAAGCCTGCACAAGCCTCTTAGACAGACAGCCTCGTCCACCAGGGGGCAGACAGCAGCAGCAGAAGTAAAACCCTGCAGCACATGGAATGGAAACTTGCAATCACAGAAAATTAGACAAAATGAGACAGCAGAGGAGTATGTCCCAGATGAAGGAACAAGATAAAACGCCAGAATAACTAAGTAAAGTGGAGATAGGCAATCTACATGAAAAAGAATTCAGAGTAATGATAGTAAAGATGATCCAAGATCTTAGAAAAAGAATGGAGGCATAGATCGAGAAGATACAAGAAATGTTTAACAAAGACCTAGAAGAACTAAATATAAAACAAACAGATTAACATACAATAACTGGAATGAAAAATACACTAGAAGGAATCGATAGTAGAATAACTGAGGTAGAAGAATGAAAAAGTGACCTGGAAGACAGAATGGTGGAAATCACTGCTGTGGTACAGAATAAAGAAAAAAGAATGAAAAGAACTGAGGACAGTCTAGGAGACCTCTGGGACAACATTAAACGTACTGACATTTGCATTATAGGGGTCCCAGAAGGAGAAGAGAGAGAAAGGACCTGAGAAAATATTTGAAGAGATAATAGCTGAAAACTTCCCTAATATGGGAAAGGAAACATTCACCCAAGTCTAGGAAGCACAAAGAGTCCCATACAACATAAACCCAAGGAGGAACATGTCAAGCCACAGATTAATCAAACCAACAAAAATTAAAGACAAAGAAAAAATATTAAAAGCAACAAGGGAAAAGCAACAAATATCATACAAGGGAATTCCCATAAGGTTATGAGCTGATTTCTCAACAGAAATTCTTCAGGCCAGAATGGAGTGGCAGGATGTATTTAAAGTGATGAAAGGGAAAAACCTACAACCCAGAATACTCTACCGAGTAAGGCTCTCATTCAGATTTGATGGACAAGCAAAAGCTAAGAGAATTCAGCACTACCAGACCAGCTTTGCAACAAAGGCTAAAGGAACTTCTCTAGGTGGAAAAGAAAAGGTCCCAACTAGAAACAAGAAAATTACAAATGGAAAAGCTCACTGGTCAAGGCAACACAGAGTAAAGGCAGGAAATCATCCACACACAAATGTCATAGCAAAACCAGCAACTGTTCAAAGAGCAGAGCACAAATGCAGGATGTTGGAAATTAAAAGACCAGTGACTTAAAACAATCTTGTTTATATATAGACTGCTATATCAAAACCTCATGGTACCCACAAACCAAAAAACTACAATAGATACACACAAAAAAGAAAAAGCAACCCAAACACATAACTAAAGTTAGTCATCAAATCACAAGAGAACAAAAGAGGAAGGGAAGAAAAAAGACTTACAAAAACAAATCCAAAACAATTAATAAAATAGCAATAAGAACATATATATCAATAATTACCTTAAAAGTAAATGGATTAAATGCTCCAACCAAAAGACATGGACTGACTAAATGGATACAAAAACAAGACCCGTATATATGCTGTCTACAAGAGACCCACTTCAGATCTAGGTACACATACAGACTGAAAGTGAGCGGATGGAAAAAAGTATTCCATGCAAATGGAAGTCAAAAGAAACCTGGAGTAGCAATACGCATATCAGACAAAATAAACTTTAAAGACTCTAACAACAGACAAAGAAGGACACTACATAATGATCAAAGGATCAATCCAAGAAGCTATAACAATTGTAAATATGACTGCACCCAACCTAGGAGCACTTCAATATATAAGACGAATGTTAACAGCCATAAAAGGGGAAATCAACAGCAACACAATAATAGTGGGGGACTTTAACACCCCACTTTTATCAATGGACAGATCATCCAGACAGAAAATCAATAAGGAAACACAGGCCTTAAATGACATATAAAATGAGATGGACTTAACTGATATTTATAGGGCATTCCATTCAAAAGCAGCAGAATACACATTGAAGTGCATATGGAACATTCTCCAGGACTGATCACATGCTGGGCCACAAAGTGAGCCTCAGTAAATTTATGAAAACCGAAATCATCTCAAACATCTGTTCCAACTACAATGCTATGAGATTAGAAATCAACTACAAGAAAAAAACTGTAAAAACACAAACACGTGGAGGCTAAACAGTATGCTACTAAACAACCAACAGATCACTGAAAAAATCAAAGAGGAAATGAAAAAATACCTAGAGACAAACAAAAACAAAAGCACGATGATCCAAAACCTATGGGACACAGCAACAGCAGTTCTAAGAGAGAAGTTTATAGCAATACAGTCTTACCTCAGGAAACAAGAAAAACCTCAAATAACAACCTAACCGTACAGCTAAAACAATGAGAGAAACCCAAAGTTGTAGAAGAAAAGAAATCATAAAGATCAGACAAAAAAATAAATGAAATAGAGACGAAGAAAAAAAGATAATTGAATCTAAAAGCTGGTGCTTTGAAAAGATAAAGAAAGTTGATAAACCTTTAGCCAGACTCATCAAGAAAAAAAGGGAGAGGGCTCAAATCCATAAAATTAGAAATGAAAAAGAAGTTACAGTGGACACCAGAGAAATACAAAGGATCATAAGAGAGTACTACAAGCAACTAACTATATGCCAATAAAATGGACAGCCTAGAAGAAATGGACCAATTCGTAGAAAGGTACAATCTCCCAAGACTCAACCAGGAAGAAACAGAAAATATGAACAAACCAATCACAAGTTCTGAAATTGAAACTGTGATTTAAAAACTCCCAACAAACAAAAGTCCAGGACCAGATGGCTTCACAGGTGAATTCTATGAAACATTTACAGAAGAGTTAACACCTACCCTGAAACTATTCCAAAAAATTGCAGAGGAAGGAACACTCCCCAAACTCATTTTATGAGGCCACCATCACCCTGATGCCAGAACCAGAGAAAGATAGTACAAAAAAAGGAAATTACAGACCAATATCATTGACAAACATAGATGCAAAAATCCTCAATAAAATACTAGCAAACTGAACCCAAATCCATTAAAAGGATCATGAACCATGATCATGTGGGATTTGTCCCAGGGATGCAAGGATTCTTCAGTATCTGCAGATCAATCAGTGTGATACACCACATCAACAAATTAAAGAATAAAAACCATATGATCATCTCAATAGATGCAGAAAAAGCTTTTGACAAAATTTAACACCATTTATGATAAAAAAAAAAAAACTCTCCGGAAAGTGGGCATAGAGAGAACCTACCTGAACACAATAAAGGCCAGATATGACAAACCCACAGCAAACATCATTCTCAATGGTGAAAAGCTGAAAGCATTTCCTGTGAGATCAGGAATGAGACAAGGATATCCACTGTCGCCACTTTTATTAACATAGTTTTGGAAGTCCCAGCAATCAGAGAAGAAAAAGAAATAAAAGGAATCCAAATTGGAAACGAAGAAGTAAAACTGTCACTGTTTGCAGATGACATGATTCTATACATCGAAAATTGCAGATGACATGATTCTATACATCGAAAATCCTAAAGATGCTACCAGGAAACTACTAGAGCTCATCAGTGAATTTCGTAAAGTTGAAGGATACTCAATTAATACACAGAAATCTCTTGCATTGCTATACACAAATGACGAAAAATCAGAGAGGGAAATTAAAGAAACAGTCCCACTTACCATCGCATCAAAAAGAATAAAATACCTAGGAATAAACCTAGGAGGCAAAAGACCTGTACTCTAAAAACTGTAAGACACTGATGAAAGAAATCTAAGATGACACAAATAGATGGAAAGATATACCATGTTCTTGGATTGGAAGAATCCATATTGTCAAACTGACTATACTACCCAAGGCAAGCTACAGGTTCAGTGCAATCCCTATCAAATTACCAATGGCATTTTTCACAGAACTAGAACAAAAAATCTTCAAATTTGTATGAAGACACAGAAGACCCTGAATAGCCCAAGCAATCCTGAGAAAGACAAGCAGAGCTGGAGGAATCAGGGTCCCTGACTTCAGACTATACTACAAAGCCACAGTCATCAAAACAGTATGGTACTGGCACAAAAAACAGAAATATAGATCAGTGGAACAGGATAGAAAGCCCAGAAATAAACCTATGTACCTATGGTCAATTAATCCATGACAAAGGAGGCAAGAATATACATTGGAGAAAAGACAGTCTCTTCAATAAACAGTGCTGGGAACACTGGACAGCTACATGTATAAGAATGAAATTAGAACATTCTTTAACACCATTTACAAAATGAACTCAAAGTGGATTAAAGATCTAAATGTAAGACTGGATACTATAAAACTCTTAGAGGAAAACATAGGCAGAATGCTCTTTGACATAAATTGCAGCAATATCTTTTCAATCCTTCTCCCAGAATAGTGGAAATAAAGACAAAAATAAACAAATGGGACCTAATTAAACTCAAAAGCTTTTGCACATCAAATGGAACCATAAACAAAACAAAAAGACAGCCCACAGAATGGGAGAAAATATTTGCAAATATGCAACTGACAAGAGATTAATCTCCAAAATATACAAACAGCTCATGCAGCTCTGTATCAAGAAAACAAAGAACGCAATCAAAAAATGGGCAGAAGATCTAAATAGACATTTCTCCAAAGAAGACAAACAGATGGCCAAAAAGCACATGCAAAGATGCTCAACATCACTAATTATTAGAGAAATCCAAATCAAAACTATAATGAGGTATCACCTCACACTGGTCAGAATGGACATCATCAAGAAGTCTACAAACAATAAATGCTGGAGAGGGTGTGGAGAAATGGGAACCTTCCTACTCTGTTGGTGGGAATGTAAATTGGTACAACTATTATGGAGAACAGTATGGAGGTTCCTTAAGAAACTAAAAATAGAGTTATCATATGATCCAGCAATCCCACTCGTGGGCATATAACCAGATAAACCATAATTCAAAAAGGTACATACACCCCCCCGTGTTCATTGCAGCACTACTTACAATAGCTAAGACATGGAAACAATCTAAGTGTCCATCGACAGATGAATGAATAAAGAAGATGTGGTACATATATACAATGGAATATTACTCAGCCATTTAAATGAATGAAATAATGCCATTTGCAGCAACATGGATGGATATGGAGATTATCATACTAAGTAAGTCAGAGAAAGACAAATACATGAAATCGCTTATATGTGGAATCTAAAAAAAAAAAAAGATACAAATGAACTTATTTACAGAACAGAAACAGACTCAGAGACTGAGAGAATGAACTTACGGTTACCAGGGAGAATGGGTGGGGGGAAGGGATAGATTGGCAGTTTGGGATTGACATGTACACACTGCTATATTTAAAATAGATAACCAACAAGGACCTACTGTATAGCACAGGGAACTCTGCTCAATACTCTAATAACCTAAATGGGAAAAGAATTTGAAAAAGAATAGATACATATATATGTATAACTGAATCACTTTGCTGTACACCTGAAACTAACACAACATTGTTAATCAAGTATACTCCAATAAAAAATAAGAATTTAAAAAAAGGAAACATTGAGAAACCATACTCCCTCTTGACATGAGAAATGAAAAAAAATACTAATTTGCCAAAGTTTAAAGGTGAGTTGATTTTACTGTACAATTTCCAAATCCATCTTTTGAAAAATCAGAAACCTGGACCTCTAGAGAACAGCAGTACAATAGTCTAAGTATCCTGACCAGTTGTTTTAGTTGCAAAGAACAAAAAATTGGTAAAAATATTTTAAAATATTTTAAATGCATCAGTGAGCTGGAAATTAGTTATGATTAGTCCAAGAGGTAAAATACCATAGGAACCCAGAGAAGTAACCTGAGCATTGAGGCCAGCTGTAACTTTACAGATTTTGCTAAACTAGATGAAATTCAACTTCGGTTTTATGATCTGTTGGGTCATGGGAACAAAGCCAATCTCAGGGCTCACTGAAAACAGGTAGTCTATCTAAAGATCCCACAGATGTAATTGGGACCCCAGTGTACCAAACCTTCAGTGTATGGATGAAATAGAATATACCTACCTGGTCTTGCCCTCCTCTGACCTTTCCACCCAGAGGATTACAAGGGAAATAGCCTGTCTTGAACCTCAGCACTGAATGGAAGGAAAAGAAAAAAATTTCTCCAAGGCCTGGTAACTTCAAACTGGCCCTCCCTCTGTCTGTAGCCTGAATTCATATTACCTGGTTGGTCCTAAGACATCCAGCAAAGAAATTAGTTTACACTTGACCCAACCTGAAGGTGGCACCAGTGATTGATGGAAACAGACACAAATCCTCTCTAGAAAAAAAATCACCTTAAAAGTAGGTCTCAAATAAGTTCAGCAAATAAAGACCCAAGAGATATGAACCCACAGAGGCAAGAAATATGAAGCATACTCAGAAACAAGGCACCATGAGCAAGAGAGAAGCATGGAAACAAGGCAGCCAGTTTAGGTGCACAGAGGCTTCAGATATGGGAATTAGCAGAGAAAGAATATAAAATAATATGTTTACTATGAGTTGAGAAACAAAAGAGAATTGAAAGTAAAAACCAAAGGAATATAAAAATGGCTAACAAATTAGAAATGCACAATAAGGAATTTCTAGAAATGAAAATATAATCTCAAAAAGGAAAACTCCAATGGATGTGATGAAAAATAATACAAAGAAAAATTAAACGAACATGAGACTATATCTACAGAATCATCCAGAAAAAAGAGAGGCAGAATAACAGGAGTTCTGGAACAGGAATGCTAGGATGAGAATGTCTAATCTAAGTTTCAGCATGAAAAGAGAGAGAATGGAGCAAAAACAATTTTCGAAGACATATCAGCTGAGTGTTGTCCAGAAGTGATGAAAGACACAAAAGTACAAATTTAGAGAGTCAAAAAAAAAAAAACCTCAGGTAGAGTAAATAAAATGAAATCTACATCTAGGCATATCAAATGACATTTCAGAACATCAAAAGCATCAGGAGAGAATAGAAGAAAAAAGAAGTTCTAGAATTGAAGTTAGACTGAGAGCTGACTTCTTAACCACAACAGTGAGAACCAGATACAGAGGAATAATATCTTCAGTTCCTGACAGAAAATAACTGTCAGCACAGCATTCTGCATCCAGAGAAAATCCCTTTTACAAAAGAGGGCAAATTAAAAAATTACTCCAGAAAAAGAAAACTGAGGATTTGCCCCAGCAAACCCTCACTAAAAGAACATGTCAAAAACTTCCTTGATTTTAAGAAAAAAGGGAGGTGTATGATGACAGAAGGAATAAGTGGACAATACATAGATATAATATGTAAATAAACACTGAATAAACAACAATCTTCCCAGATTAAAAAACACAGAACCAAAGTACCTAACAGTACAGATAAATCAAAAATGGTATATTTGAACTGTTACATTTTAAAAGAAAATCCATTAAAGATTTAATATTGTTAAGGTATTGACTTTCCTCAGAATTGATCTATGGATTCACACAATCCCAATCAAATTCCCTACAGGCTTTTAAGACTTATATGGAAAAGGAAAACATCTAGAAGAGCTAAACCAATCTGTTTTCCTTTTGCAAAAGCTAAAGGAGTTGCTCTAGCTGATTCTGACTTCTTATAAAGTTACGGTAACCAAGACAGTCCGGTAGTAGCATGAGGCTAGGCAAAGAGATAAATAGAGAGTTCAGAAATAGATCTGTATGTACATGGTTAATTGATTTTCAAGAAAAGCACCAGTGCTATTCAATAGGGAAAGGATTATTTATTCAATAAATGGTGCTGGAACAACTCAATAAACCTACTGGTAAAAAAGTGAACCTCAACTCTATTCTTAAAAACTAATCAAGATGGATCATAAATCGAAATGTAAAGCTAAAACTATAAAGCTTCTAGCAAAGACATGAGAGACTATCTTTGTAACCTTGGGGTAGGTGATGGTTTATTAGGGAAGGTACAGAAATACTAAACATAAAATATATGATAAATTGACATTCATCAAAAGACACTGTTTAAAAATGAGGTAAGTCATGGATTGGGAGAAAATACTTGATATAGATAGATAGATAGATAGATTTCAGGTATATGTATACACACAGAGATATTTATATCTGAATTTTCTGAAAATATATCTGAAATTTCAGAGGTATATGCACACAAAATTTTTCACCTAGGATATACAGCAAATCAGTAACAAAAATACAAATAACCCAATTGTTAAAAAAAAAAAAAAAAGTTGGACAAAAGATTTAAATAGATCCCTCCCAAAAGAACATCTTTGAATAGCCAATAAGCATGTGAAAAGCTGCTTGACCTCATTAGTCATCGGGGAAGTGAAAACTGTAATGAAGAACCATTTTATAGCTACTGGAATAGTTTTAATTACATCAATATTGGTGCTAGGAATGTAAAATTGCACAACTACCTTGGAAAACAGTGTGTCAGTTTTCTTATTGTGTTAGCCTACAGCAGCTTAAAAAACCAGACATTTGTTATCTCACAGTTTCTGTGGGTCAGAAATCTGGGTGTAATTTAGTGATGCCTCTCACTCAAGATCAATTATCAGGTTGCACTTAAGCTGTTGGCCGGGGCTGTGATCTTTTCAAATGCTTGTCTTGGGGAAGATCTCTTTATAAATGCACTCCAGTGGTTGTTGGCAAGACTCAGCTTCCTGTAGATTATTGGAATGAGGGCCTTAGTTCCTCATGGGCTAATGGGATCCCTCAGTTTCTCAGACATCTCCATAGGGCAGTTCCCAGCACGGCAGCTGGCATCCCTTTGAGTGAGGGAATGAGAGCAGGAACCCAAGATGGAAGCCACAGTCTTTTTAAAACCTAGTCTTGTGAGTGGCATCCTATCACTCTTGCAATGTTTTACTTGTGTAGAAGCAAGCCACTATATCCAGCCCACATCTAGGAGAGAGAATCACCTAAGAGCATGAATACCAGAAGTCAAGGATCATTGAGGATTATTTTAGATACTGCCTTACCACGTTTATTAAAGACACACCTATGCTACAACTTAGTAGTTCTATTCATAGCTACTTATTTTAGAGAAATGAAAACTTTATCCTCATAAAGACGTGTGCAAAATAGCCCCAAACTCAAAACAACCAAATATCTACCAACAGGAAACTGGATAAAGGGTACAAACGTGCAGTTATAAGCTGAATGAGTTCTGGAGAGCTAATGTACAGCGTGGTGGTGACTATAGTTAATAAATAATAATGTATTATATATTTGAAATTTGCTAAAAGAGTAGATCTTAAATGTTCTTAACACATGGAGGGTAAAGGTAAATATGTGAGGTGATGAACAGGTTAATTACCTTAATTTGGGGAATCATTTCACAATGTATACATGTATCAAAACATCATGTTGTACACCTTAAATATATACAATGTTTATTTCTTAATAAAATTAAAGGATCTGTGCATTTCACTGTATGTAAATTTTTCCTCAGTGAAAAGTCATCTGAAATAAACAAGTAATCCAATTACATGAGAGACACATCTAAAATATAACCATACAGAATGGATGATATTTAAAAGAGTAGAAAAATGCGTTCAAGGAAAATACAGAGTGAGAACAACTATACTAATAGGCAAAATGGATTTCAAGGCAAAAACATTATAAGAAATAGAATCATTATACACATTGATAAGAAAAGACAATAAGGAAGACAGAACAATTCTAAGCTGATATGTATTTAATAAAATACCTCTTTTAGTAACTCATAGATCAAACAGATATATATATAAATTTGAACAGAACAATTAAATATCTTGAGTTAACAGACACACATAGAACATGGCACCAACAACTGCAGAACACACACTCTTTTCAGACAGGCGTGGATATTTTAAAAATTGACATATACTGGGCCAAAAACCTAGCCTCAATTTTTAAATAATTGATTTTTTTAAAGAGAATGTTTTTTAACTATCATAATATTATCAGTTTAAAACTGATAAATAAAATATACACTAGAAATAAATCCTAGAAACTTACATATTTAGAAATTAAGGAAAATCCTTCTGTAAAACTTACCACAGGAGAAATTATGCTAAAATTACAAAACATTTACATCTATATTAATACTCCTTTGGGATGCTGCCAAAAAAATACACGTCCTTAAATGAATATATTAACTAAGAAGGCAGAACATTTTGATTAACTAAGGTGGCAACACATTTTAGAACTTAGATTAGGATAATTCTGCAGTTGTTCTATTTAGAACAAAAGACAGGGAAAATTTAAGGACAAGAAATAAACATAACACAGGATTGACAAAAGTTAGCTCTTTGAAAAGATGAATAATTGACAGTACTGCTAAAGAGGAAAAGAAGACATGAATAAAAATATTTGGAACAACAAAAGACATAACTACAAATGTTGGGGACATTTTTTTAAATGAAAATATTATGAAAAGCTTTTGCCAAGAAGTTTAAACCTTTCTATGAAATAGAAAAATACTAAGAAGACATAACTCACCAAAATCAAGCTGAGAAGAAACATAAAACCTGTATGATCCTATAATTATTTTTTAAATGGAAATAAGGTGTCATTCCATGCCCAGGTTTATGAATGATTTAAATATTCAAGGAGTAAATAATTCTAATCTTTCATTAAAAATTCCAAAATATAGAAAACTGATAGAACCTGACAAATATATTGTAAGACAGAAAAGTTACAGGATAAACTCACTTACGAACACAGGTGCAAAATCCTAAAAAAAATTAAGTTTCAGAAATTGATAGAAAAGATGATACGTAATGACAATGTTGAACTAACACCAAAAAATTTAGGAGTGGATTATTATTGGAAAATTAATATAATTCACCACATTAATATATTAAGGAGAAGTATATTGTCTCAATATATGAAGAATAAAATGGTACTTGATAAAATTCATAGCAATGAATGATAGAAACTCTTAGCAAAATAAGAATAGAAGGGAACTCTGTCATCACAATAAAAAGTATTTTGGGAAAAAATAAAAACCGTAGAACAAAAGAATCTGAATGATAATTTTTTTTTTTTAGGGACAAAGGTGGGGTTTGTTTTTATCATAAAAGAAAAAAAAAAACTCCTAAGGAATCTTAACAAAGGAAGGGAATATTTCACACTCAGAGAATAGACACCAGGACACAAAATTACAAGTGTTTTTACTCCAGACCTGTCCTCATCTCCTCCAACAGCAGAGATGGGAAGGAGACAGTTGAAGCAAACAGGCAATTCTGTAAAACAAAGACTTAGAAACCCTACAAATATGATTACAATCTAAACTTCTGTTTTGCTTAAAAAAAAAATTTTTTTTAATATACCAGAAGGCCTGCTTTAGTGACATGCTAGTCCCACCAGAAAATAACCCCAAAACCCCCATGTCAGTAACATGCTCAAGTTGACCAGCCAACTCGTATTTCCAAACCCCTGTGTGTGCAAGTACGTGTGTGTCTTTTAAACCAAAGCCCCAGGGCTCAGGTGACTGCTACTGCTATCAATTCAGGAAAAGGCAAGATTGCTGTTTCCTTACTTTTAGTCAACACGGTATTGGACAGTCCTAGACAGAACAGTATGAAAAGTAAAAGAAATAAAAAGTATAAGAAATCAAAAGACATAAAACTGTCAAAATAATTACTGCCTATCAAGAAAAACTAAATCAACCTGCGTACAAATTGTGAAAAATAAGATAATTTATCTAGGTGTTAACTATAAGATCAACATACCCAAAACAACAAACAAACAAAAACCTGAATCTCAATACAACAGGAAAAAGAAATAGGTGTAAGAGAAATACATTTTTACTGAAATACCATTTTCAATAGCCACAAGAGATATGCTGAATCCACATGGAGAAGACTAACTTTTTTGAAATACATCCAAGAAAACATAACAAACTAGTGACAGGTGCAATGATCATGAAGTGAACATAAATCCAATCAAAATTCCAACAGGTCTTCCTTCAGTTGAAACTTCAGTTGATTCTGACTTTTATTTGGAAGACCAAGAATAGCTAGGACAGTCTGGAAAAACAAGGCAAGAGAACTTGCCTTATGAAATGTAAAGAATTTAAAAATCATAGTAAGCTAAAATATTTAATTAATTATTGTCACAGGGTAGATGAATAGAATAACGAAACAGACTAGAAAACCCTGAAAGAGGCCCATAAGTGTATGGAAACATCATTTATGACAGAGCTAAATATGGGCTTTTCAATATATGATGTTGAGATCCTTCATCTGCATCTGTTTTGACCCCAACCTCAGACTACACACAAAAATGAATACCCATGAATTAGAGACTTAGAAAAAGCAAAACATAAAAGTTTTAAAAACAATATTGAAGAACTTTATGGTTTCAGTGTAAGGAAGGATTTCTCAGACAAGACACAGAAAGCACAAACCCTAGAGGAAAAGATAATAAATTTGTTGACATTAAAATATAAAACTTTTTCACCCCAAAATGCTAAGCATAGAGTGAAAAGATAAACTACAGCCTCAAAAAAAGAAATTATCAATACACAGAACTGCTAAACAATTATTTTTCAGAATATATAAAGCATGACTATAATTCATACATACAAAATCAAAAAAAAAAATTAAAAGAGACAAAAGACATTTCACTGAAGAAGAATCCCAAATGGCTTACCAACAAATGAAAAGAGTCTTAACTCCATTACTCATCTGGGAAATGCAAATTTAAAAGACAGTAGCATCCCATTTCACACTCACTTCATAATAAACAATATCAAATGCTAGCAAGAAAGTAGAAAAAAACAGAACTCTATACATTACTACTGGGAAAGTAACAAAGCTGTAGATAAGCATACCTTAGGAGCTAGCAATTCCACTCTTCACCTATGTGTCCTAAAGAAAATTTACAAGTGAACACCAGGATCCACATACAAGAATGTGCAGAGATGACTTCGTAGAAACAAAAACTTGGTATCAAGCCAAATGTCCAACAAAAGGATGGACAAAGAAATCATGATGTGTGATAACCTCAGGGGAATAGAATAAATTACAGCTGTGCTACAGCATGGATGCATCTCAGGAACAGAATGTTGAGGCCAAAAATAAGTAAATCACTAAAGAATACATAAGCGGAATTATTCTGTGCATAAAGCTCAGAAACACATGGTAGTAAACAATTTATCATTTAAGGAGGCAAATGTAGTAATATAATATTATAAAGAAAAGCAAGAAAACTAAACAAAATTCATAGTAGTAGTTACTCTTGAGAGAAGGAAATGGTTAGGATTAGGAAGAGCTCAGGGAATACAAAGGTAAGAATTTTCTTTTTTTAAAAAAAAAAGGATGGGGCTTCCCTGGTGGCGCAGTGGTTGAGAGTCTGCCTGCCGATGCAGGGGACGCGGGTTCGTGCCCCGTTCTGGGAGGATCCCACATGCCGCGGAGCGGCTGGGCCCATGAGCCATGGCCGCTGAGCCTGCGCGTCCGGAGCCTGTGCTCCGCAACGGGAGAGGCTGCAACAGTGAGAGGCCCGCGTACCGCAAAAAAAAAAAAAAAAAAGGATGGTGACTATACAAGATTCATGTCAATGTCATCCTTTATAACATATTTCTATTTAGAGAAATCTTTTGCATCAATTCCAAAAATGTAATGATTTGGAATAAAATGTTTTTTCATCAGAAGCCCTGGCAGTAACCGGCCAGGTTAGAATCTCAGCTACCTCCTGTCCAGAGCATCTCCATCACTTGCCATATATGACTGTGCAGAGACTCGTTTTCCTTATAGCTTTCTTATGGGTCACTCACTGACATCACCTTTCCAGTCTTTGTGGGCATCTGATATGACGACGTTGTTTTAGAGCAGTGGTTCTCAAAGTGTGGTCCCCAAACTAGCAGCTTCAGCATCACCTGTGACTTGTCACAAGTGCAGGCATTCAGGCAACACCCTTAACCTACTGTATCAAACTCAGGGGTGGAGCCCGGCAACCTAAGTTTTAACAAGCCCTCCAGGGGATTCTGCTGCTCCTGTTTGAGAACCCCTGTTCTGGAGGGCATGGCCCAGCCTTGGACCTCCTTTCCTAGACTTTCTTCCATTCTCAGAGCCTTCAGTCCTCCCAGACTGGAGTCGCGTGTGCTCCTAACGGGAGCAGTATTCATTTCCAAGAGCCAGCAGGACCCTCCATTGTCACCAGCGCCCCCCAAATCAGGAGGAAGCCTCCCTCCATGTTCCTTGCTCAACACTATCTAAGCGGTGGTGTTTTGGTTGTTCATCTATGGTCAGAAATTGACTGGCATCACTGCAAGAGTGCTTTGTCTGCTCTTTGCAGGCCCCACAGGGCTCTTGTAGGAGCTTTTTTTTTTTTTTTTTTTTTTACAGTGGAAAGATATAGCATGTGAACAAACTATTAAGTCTGCCTGAAGGACAAAGGGCGTTAAGATGAGGTATGAAACACAAAGCCAGTTACCGTTTTGTCCCTGCTGCCAGGAAATTCTCATTTCTACCTTATCTTAGCCTCTCACACTGGGAGACAGTTTCAGAGTAGCCCCCTTCCTGAAGCTACCCTTCATCCTGGTACTTCCAAGGCTGTGAGAGGGGAAAAGGCAGCAGTCATTTCTGAGTCCACTTCTCTGGCCTGGGAGCCCTCCTGCTGATTTCAAAGCCCATGGGAGGCGGCAAGGATAGAGTGAATTCATATGACTGAAATGCCAACACTCTATCTGATAAAGTTCTCCCAGCTCCAAACTTTTTTTTTTTCTATTTTGAGTTTTTCCCTCTCAACTATCTTTTTGTATGAATCATCCACTTTGAAGGCTACATACCAAGTATGAACACATTCACCATATCCTGACTTTGATGTCACTGATGTCAACCTTTTCAGTAAGTTGTGAGGACTGTTGTAGGGAAGGAAGTATGTCTCACTGAGCCATATGTAGTACTTACCCTTATTTATGGGGGCTAGTTTTGGAAATACAAGTGCATATTCCATGAAGATAGATTTGACATTTAATTACGAAGAATGGCGTGAAGATATGAGAGACAGGAAAGGCGGCCAGTTTTTCTGGAAGTGATACGGAATACTGGACCACATGCTTGGGTTTGAATCTTAGTTTTGCCCTTTTACTAGGTGTGCAACCCTGAGCAAGTCATTTACCTTAGCGTCCTTGCTTGTACAATCAGGACTGAAGGAGTGCCAAAGGCATAGGATTTTTGTGGGGATTGAATGAGAGAACACATATAAGGCACGTTCCACAGTGTCCATCACCTCGTGAGTATTCAATAAAGCATAGCTGATGTTTATGGAAAGAAATAAGACTAACAAAATAGGTCAGATCAAGCTCTAAATGGGCAAATAAGTCCAAGAGTTCCTGTCTTTTCTTAGAAATGTGTGAAGGTTTTGATAAGAGAAGTGACATGTTCAAAACTGACTTCAGGTGTGTGTGAAGTACACACACCTGACTTCACTTTGTGTCAAGTACACCAGGGAAAAAAAAGGAAGAATTAGAGACAAAACTTGGGAGGTTTCAACAGTCCAGGTTAGAGATGAACTAATGTATTAAGTAGGGAGAAGTCGTGAGTTAAAAACTGCGTTAACTGATGCAGTGACAGAGGGAGGGAGAGAGAGAGGGAGGGAAGAAGGGGAACAGAGAAGATGGCGTGAGGGCTCTCCCCTGGTGAAGGTGGAGGATGGCAGTGCCCTGGAGAAGAGGGTGAACAAATGTGGAAGAGAGCTGGCAGTACTGTCAGAAGGGAAGCTTATGCCCTGAGGGGAAAGGTCTCAATAGCAGTGAAAACAGAAGGTGTTAGACAACACTAGGATAAGGGGTGTGAGTCAGCCAGACCTTATAGGAGAGAAGCAAAGAAAATGGCGGAAAACCATCTTCAGATTTTAGACGTGAGCTATAGGAAGAGCTTGATGCGTTGGATTAAGGTCCTAGACAAGGTGTGCTGCACAGACATCATTCCCTGCCACTCTAGCAACAAGACCCCCTTCCTTGAGCTGACGTTATAGTGAGAAAAACCACAGGCAAAGGAAGTCAACCACAGTTCGAGGGAGAACCACACCCGGCTCAGCACCCGCTTGGTGAAGGTCTTGTGAGGACGAGATGGTAGGATAGGGGATTTTTGCCACACACAAAGGCGTGAGGTCCAAATGGAAAGAAGGAGTGAAAGAGAAGCTCAAGCCAATCCTTTGCTTAGGACTAGACACCTGTTGTTTCTCTTTTAGACTCTGGATGAGCCACTGCAGGGGGAGCACAAAAATCAGTGGAGAAGCCTGCTCTCTGAAGCACACCTCAGGGACCCAGACCTGGGAAGTGGGGAAGAGCCCTGCCTTGGCACCTGTGGAACGTAGCTTGGGATGGCTCAGGGTGGCGCCCCACAGATCGCCTTGCTCTGCCCGCCACTTACTGATGCCCATGAGGGTGTGTCCTACCCGTGGGGGCTGGTAGAAGCAGAACATGGAGTCAGCAGTTGGGCAGAGAAGATGATGTTCCTTTTAAACACATTCAAAGTGTCTGAAAGTTAGGAGTGGAGAAATAAAATGCAGAAAATCGGTCTGATTTAGAGTGGCTTGGTGGCCACCCCTGAGGTCCGTGCTTCCTAAGTTGGGATACTTTCCCTGTAACAGAGAAGGGGATCTTCATTCAGTTCAATTTGGTGATAGTATTAAAATCTGGACTATTTAGAGGATGGTTGGGTTTTTGTTCATGTTTTTTGCATAAAATGAGTTAGGCAAAAATCCTTCTGTGAAGCATTATCCTCTTTTGCCCTAATAATTAGCATAGAATGTGGCTGATTCTCCTCTCAACTTACTTAATTTACATACAATAAAATTCACTCTTGGGAGGTATAATTATGTAAGTTTGCATAAACACATGGAGGCACCTAACCACCACTGCAGTCAAGATACAGAACAGTTCTATCACCAGAAAACATCTATTCTTCATGCTGTCCCTCTGTAGTCAAATCACTCCCCTCTAACTTATCTGTTCTGAGTTTTCTTCTGACAATTGCCTATTTGAGTAAGGCCTGAGATTTCTTTACGATTTCTTTACGATAACGACAGTAACAGCAGTAATAGTAATATTTAACACATATTAATTATACATTTCCAATGTGCCAGGCACCATTTGAGGCACTTTAGAGATGAAGAAACTGAGGCTTTGAGAAATTTTGGAAAAAAGAGGAGGGAAGAAGGACTTGCCCAAGGTCATACAGTGGCAGCCCCATGGTTTGAGTTAGCCATGTCCAACTCCTAGGTCTATTTTCTTTTTTTTTTCTGCTGTACGTGGGCTTCTCACCGTTGTGGCCTCTCCCATTGCGGAGCACAGGCTCCAGACGCACAGGCTCAGCGGCCCTGGCTCACAGGCCTAGCCGCTCCGCAGCATGTGGGATCTTCCCGGACCAGGGCACGAACCCGCGTCCCCTGCATCGGCAGGTGGACTCTCAACCACTGCGCCACCAGGGAAGCCCCCTAGGTCTATTTTCTTAACCTCTATCCAATTCTGCTTCCAGGAAGACAAAGAAAGTAGGGCGACGTGGAAAGAATATCTGCTAATTTCAGGAAGCTCAGTTTAGACCTGAGATTGCCTTACTCTAGAAATAAACAGAACTTATGTAAGAATTTGGTTAATCATGCTAATGAAGCAATAATTGACTGGGTGCAAGATAGAATGAAGCCAGGATCCTAGAACACCTTCCGTACAATCTTTGTGATATGCAGTGAAGATAAAGCCCAGATACGTTATGTCCACCCTCATAAAGTTGATCAGGCATGCAAAGCTAGAATTCCTTGATCAGATGCTGAAATGTTGTCTCCATGCTCAGAGCACCAACTTCCTCCTAACTTTACTAAAACAGTGAAATGGGATCTTTGATCTTAGTCTTGTGCATATTTCAGGTTGGAGTCCCCCACCCGGTCTCTGGTGATGGAGGCCCCAAAAGGAGTAGAAATAAATGCAGAAGCTGGCAACATGGAAGCCACCTGCAGAACAGAGCTGAGACTGGAGTCCAAAGATGGAGAGGTAAGCATGAGAGGAACAGAAGCCCAGAGAGACACAGCTCCAACCACCCAATGTTTCCTAAGACGCATCACTCCCTTTGCCTCTGAAGTTTATCCTACAGTGTAATGATCCTACAGGGTGACAGCAAAAAGTGCCAATCGGAAGGTTTTATTTCTGGAACAAATATGTTGAACGGCACGATTAGAAGCCAAACCCACAACACATAAAAGTTATAATTCATTATGTGTAAAAGTGCTGAGGTAATAGTATGTATCGCAAGAACAGAATTATAAGGACATCTGTAAAAATGAATGCTATTTCCAAACTCTCTCATCACCTTAAAGTAAGATTTAGTTGGCTGGTATAATTAAACTGCATATCACACACGTCTATTTAAAGAGGAACTTAGTTTACTGGTAGACATTTTTTTTTTTTTTTTTGCGGTACGCGGGCCTCTCACTGTTGTGGCCTCTCCTGCTGCGGAGCACAGGCTCCGGACGCGCAGGCTCAGCGGCCATGGCTCACGGGCCCAGCCGCTCCGCGGCATGTGGGATCTTCCCGGACCGGGGCACGAACCCGCGTCCCCTGCGTCGGCAGGCGGACTCTCAACCACTGCGCCACCAGGGAAGCCCTGGTAGACCTTTTTAAGTGTACATTGTATGTTTCTACTTTCACTGAAAATGGAAAAGTCAGATCTAACAGCTATCCCAAATCAGAACAAGCCAAAAGTTAACTGGGCAGCAAGAGGCTAAGAGATGAGAGACTGCAAACATTCATTCTCTGAGCCCAACACAGCCCCGCCTTGGTGAACAGAATAGCTGTTCGTGCTTTTGCAAGCAAGGTAAGCCAAATCCCCAAAGAAAATATGATTCGAATGCAAACTTTTGAAAGTGGCTTTATCATGTTCATAAGTGATTTTTTCTACTTAAGATTTTATTTAAAAGAGAAAAAATGTGTTTTTAAAGCAAAACTCTATTCCACCTTCCATATCTACTTACAGGTTATCAGTCTCCACCTGCCTCTGTATACCAAGCCTGCCTTTTGATTGGTTTGGCATGTGCTATATTTGTTTTAAAAGAGCTAGTCAGATAGAGCTTTCAGTTATCGAAAGTGTCTCTGTAGACAGCTGCAGACTCCAAACCACATACATTTAGAAGTAGCGACTACATCACAGATACAGTTGAACAGCTATCAGAATGTGGACCCTGGAGGAATCAGTTATAATCTTGACCATCATTTAAGACTGGAAGTACTGCATATTCTTGAAGGCCCACCGTGCACATAGATGTATTTGGGGTCTGAGAAGTCCCATACTAAAGAAAATTGTTACCCCGTCATTGCCAAGTTTACTTCACTCTAGGAATCCCTTCACGTCCTACATGATACACTTTTACGAAATGCTAATATATACATGACATTGCCAGTGCAACGCTGTCTGGCTAGAATACAAGCTTCTGGGAGGGTAGAGACTTTATCTGTCTCGTTCATCCCTGAATTCCCAGTGCCAACAATTCTAAACACATAGTAGGTGCTCGTTTGATTTCAACTGAACATTCATCCCCTGTTTCGGAATGTCAAGAGGATAAATGACAGGCTCTAACTCTTCCTTCCTGTCTCTTCTCTTTAGATTAAGTTAGATGCTGCGAAAATCAAACTACCTAGACTGCCTCATGGATCCTACACGCCCACAGGAACAAGGCAGAAGGTCTTCGAGATCTGTGTCTGCGCCAATGGGAGATTATTCCTGTCCCAGGCAGGAACTGGTTCCACTTGTCAGATAAACACGAGTGTCTGCCTGTGAGAGACGATGCATAGTGGACATTGTTGGCAGCATCCAGGCCTTTTTCGGCTTTAGACCCTGGCTGCCAGCTATTTTTACTAGAACACAGAAAGCCTATCAAAGACCTTTTGTGTGTGTGTGTGTGTGTGTGTGTGTGTGTGTGTGTGTGTGTGTGTGTGTGTGTGTGTGTGTGTGTGTGTGTGTGTGTGTGTGTGTGTGAGTTTGCGTGTGTGGGTGATATAAATATATATAAATATATATAAATAAATATATATATCCTCTGTATAAAATGAGGTTTCAGTACAAAAGGAACCATGGGTGACCCTGTGATATCCACTGTCATTGCCATCCCAACCCCACCACATACATGATAAAATCAAAACACTAATTCGGGCCCTATATTCCCCAGACCCTGCAGAATCACACAGTGTATCGACACTTAGTGAATATTCGCCTACACGTGTGAGTAACAGCCTGTCTTTTCCTCTAGTGTCATTACAAGGCAGTGATGGCGGGAATTTGCAAGTCACACCCAAGGGCTGAGACCCTTGTAGTAAAAGCAGACACTTTATTAGCTTTTGTGCAGCTGGCCAACTTCTCCCCCTTCAAGTCAGGGATGGGGCAGTGCCGTAGAAGTCAGACAGAGGAACTCAACATGGCTGTGCTACTTTTGCATCCAAATGTATTGGGCTCTTGTGGTTGGATGAACTAGGAGGATGGATTTTAGCAAAGTTTGAAAGGCTCACCCAACTCCTGTGAGCTTATGACTTCCTTCAAACTCACGTATTATCCCACAGTCAAAACAGGAGCTGTGAGTCAGCACAAAATAGGAAAACAGTTGCTCCTCAGTCGGCTAGAAGCTCCTCGATGGCCTGACAGACTAAGAGTAAATGGGCAATAGGTCTCTGTTTGAAGTGAAAAAATGGCTCAAAATCTGTTACATCCTCACTCCTGTTGACTTTATCCAACAGACTCCTACCCAAAATGATCACGTCAATCCAGATCTTTAAGAGTGGAACCCCTACCCCCAAGAGAAGCTATTTGGAGACGGAAATCAAAGAGTGGCAAAGGAAACCAAATTATTTTAAAATATGTTTCTGGGGACTGGTAGGTAATTTAGAGGCATGCGTTTCATTTCTAAAAGTATGCACAAACTCTCTGCCTTCAATCTTCTTATATATTTGTTCAGTATTGGGATATTCATTTTCCTAAGTTGACCATTGTCTTCTCTAAGAACAGTGACCCAAGAATCACAGATCTAAAGTACCACATGCCCCCAGAAATGCTCGCTGAAAATTAATATAGACTGAGTCAAGTGTCTTCATTAGAATCACTGTGTCGCCGGGGGGCCCAACGGTACCCACTGCCCCGTATGCGGAAGCAGCTCCCTAATTCCCGCCATCAGCTACCTCCCATCACCCCACTTTCATCATCGTGCTCCAGGGTCACCCTGGCCAGCTCTTGTGCTGGGACAGGGGATTACACTATCTCTGTTCAAAGAGGGGGATACGTGCCTATGCCTTACGACAATGCACTCAGCAAGGAGAAGCACATCCAATATTTATCTTGTGTTACCTGTAGTTTATTTTGAGTGATTGGAGGGGAAGGGTTTCACAATGACTGGGCATCTCAACAGCTAGTAGGCAAACCAAGTGGCTGACAGATGTGGACGCCTAGGGGCCTGGAAGGGAGACGTAACTGCTTTCGACCATCCTGGATGCCACTTGGCAAGCAGTAGCCCCACAGTCCTAAACGAAGTCATATTTGTAGGCCTGAATGGCATCTGTTTGTTGTTGTTGTTTTTTCCTCAACAGGGTTCTGCTTTTTCTTACTTCACAAGCAGTGGGGAGATGTGCTATAGGAAATGAATAAGAGGTTTGGTATTTTTGAGATGACACTCAAGCATCGGGCTGAGTTTTGCACGTGTGGAAGGTAAAAGCAAGCTGTGTGTTGCTTAGTCACTTAGAAGTGGGGGGAGGAGGGATGGTTCCAGCCTGACCAGTGGCCCTGCTGGCTCCCGGACCCCAGGGTCCCTCCAGTCACTCCTGCTTAATATCCGTACAGAAGAATTGGGTTGCTCAAGGGTGAGACCGTAAGATTGCTTAGTGTGCAGCACTAGGGTCTAAAAAGGAAAACCATAAAGAGATATGCAATTGCTCTGGCTCAGTAGTATTTATATCCTGTAGGATCACACCGCCAGAATCTGCATGTACCACACCCAGAGTTTTTCCAAGCCAGGAAAGGCCCTCCTTGGCATCTGGGAGCATCTACCCCATATCTTTCAGATCAACAGTAGTACCTATAAGGTCCTTTGTGGCTAAGTACCTGAAGATGAAAGGTTTTTGTTTGTTCTGTTTGTTTGTTTTTTAAGCAGACAGACCATCTTTGCATTTTGTCATCTCAAGTACATATTCTAAGGATGACAAAGAAACGGAAGGTTCCCTGAACCTCTTTCATCTAATTTTGTTCTAATCGTTAAATGAAAGTCTGAGATCAGCACCTTGGAAATTTTATGCCAATAAAAAAGACTGGCGTGATGCCACTTGCAAAAATTAATCCTAAATATACTCAGATCACAAATAGAATAAAATCAATAGCAACCACGAATAGAAATCAAGCACCTCTGGGGACAGACATGATAGAAAATTCTGATTTTCATTTGTGCTAAGTGACTACGCTATATCAGGTAATGAGCAGGCAGTTTGGCGTGGATTAAATTATGTATTTCAGTTCAGACTTTAGAATTCAGTAATTGCATATTAAGTCCTTCAATGTACATTTTTTTTCTCCCAACTTCCTCCAACTAGAATACCTGTCCCTGGTCATGAGAAAAAGTTTTACCTGAATTCTGGAAAAAAAAATCTCTTTTACATTAAAGTCTGATACCTTTAATTTATAAAACTGAGATCCTTTCTAATCTTATATACAATATCTTCTAGAAAATCACATCTCTCAGTATATTAAGCAGCAGGTGGCATAACAAAGAGTTTACATGAATTTTCAATATTCTAGAAGTTCCAGTACGTTAATATTCTTCAGAAAAGTTTTATAAATTAAAAGTTGATCTCCAAATATGTTTAGCACCTACTTCTACTGGGTATCTGCTCAATAAGTTGTTAAAGTTTAGTCTTAAGAGATTTTCGAAAGCCCTTTTGGTGACATCAGTCCAGGTGGAAACTTGATACAAAGCTGTATCTTTCTTTTACCCAAGAGACAGAGCCTTTAAACTTGCATTGGCTTTTAACTTGCTTTAGGTCAGTTTTCCCTTGGATCATTTCCATTGTATACCCAGCACCATAGACCAAAGATTGCTTGAGGCTTGACTCTAGCACAGGGGTCAACAAACTCTGGTCCCGAAACCACATGGGACTCATCACCTGATTTTGTGAATAAAGTTTGATTATAACACAGCCACATCCGTCCACTTACTTGTTATGTATGGCTGATTGCATACTGGACCAGCAGGGTTGAATATCTGTGCCAGAGACCTCTTGGCCCACAAAACATAAAATAGTTACTAATTGGTTCTTTAGTAAAAGTTTGCTGACTCCTGACATAGAGGTCATTTGTAGCCTCATTTGTGTTGGACACAGCAGGAGAGAAAGCAGACGACAGCACTACATTTCCATGCATGCTTGGGAATATAAATATGTGGTTATAGAAAAGATGGTCCGCCTTACACTGCATGTAAAAGAGATCCCCTTGTCTGAGAAACACAGGCTCACAGGATTCTTGGAAACAGGGAAGACGGAATTGGGGAAGGGTTTAGTGGAAGAGGAAAGCTGTGATCCTCCAAAAGGTTCTTCCTAGAACCCTTCATATATAAATATAAGGGGTTCCTTCAGTCAGCATCACTGTGTGACAAGAAGTGAAGCAGGGGTCCTTTGATGTAGAGTCTCTTTCCTGAAGAGACTATTTCTGCAATCTCCGCCTAGAGGTTTTCATCTCACCTTCCCATATTCCAGAAAGATGCCCAATCCATGGTCCCCTGAAGAATATTTTTGACTTAACCTATCTTTTTGGCATCCATTACCTCGGTTATTCACACCCACAGAGGACTCGCTTTCCTACAACCACATCAGGCCTGAAGGGTTGGTGGGACCAACACATAATTAGAAATATTCAAAGGAACATCTGAAAATATGTAGGACAAAAAAAATGTAGAATTATTTCATGAATCTGTTGCTGGGATTTGTGGAGGGCGGGGACCAGATTAATGCCAGTTTGATGTTGTTTCCAAGGATCTGGGTCTTTGTTCTTTGGCGTAGGAGATTTACCAAAAAAAAAAAAAAAAAAAAAGATCTATTTTGAATTCCAGCATCACTGCCTCTGTGTGGTAAGGCAGGTTCCTACCAGAGATTTGTCCCTTCACTCAGCATCCCTATTGCTAATCCAAAGCTTTATACTCATATTTAATATTGTTAAAATAGCATCAGTTACGAATGATTCTTTGTAAGTATGAGTATTCCTGTCAGGGAGGAAAGGTGTTTTTGTTTTTGTTTTTTTTAAATAAAAATACCATTTACCAGACCCTAATCAGCATTAGTTAAAGGAGTCCTTCAGCATTTTATCTGTATTCAACTAAAAGAGGATTAAATTGGCCTTTCACAGGAACAGCTACATGACAGTATCTTGCATTTGTTTATTTTAGGCAAAAGGTAGCCTGATGTTTAGACCAAGGAGGTAAATCCCCATCTAAGCACTTGATCCGTATTTTTTAAGGCTCTCTGAAAGGTGAGAATCTAAGTTGAGTTGTAAACAAAACCCCTTTCCTCTCTTTCCTCTGCTCCAGGAAATCTTAGGCACAAAAAGGATAACACAGCAGTTCCTGGAATGATACATTTGCATGGCGCCCTAGTAGCAGGCGTGGGGAAAAGTCATAATAAAAGAAACAACCATAAGAAACAGGCCTTTTATCTCAAAGATAAAATGTCTTTCTTTTGGTCTTTCATCACTTTCTCCTCCTTGGAAGGCTCCCCTAGTCCCAACGTATTTCCATGAAAGTAGTCAAAGCTGGGGCTTCCCTGGTGGCGCAGTGGTTGAGAATCTGCCTGCTAATGCAGGGGACACGGGTTCGAGCCCTGGTCTGGAGGGTCCCACATGCCGTGGAGCAACTGGGCCTGTGAGCCACCACTACTGAGCCTGCGCGTCTGGAGCCTGTGCTCCGCAACAAGAGAGGCCGCGATAGTGAGAGGCCCGCGCACCGCCATGAAGAGTGGCCCCCACTTGCCACAACTAGAGAAAGCCCTCACACAGAAACGAAGACCCAACACAGCCAAAAGTAAACAAATAAATTAATTTTAAAAAAAATAGTCAAAGCTACTGCACTGGGATGTCAGATGCATCTCTTTCTTTGTGGTAATCAGAATTTAAAATTACACAGTTGCCTCTGAATTTCTCATTCACAAAGCCAGACCACTGATAAGAGATAAAGCACTCTGAAGCCGCTGCTTCAGCCGGCAAGGCACACCGCATGCATTAGCACTTTCAAAAGCAATGTGATTTCTGTGGTTCTTAAAAGCTTTCTTCAATAATAGAGTCCTTGAAATTTCTCAAGACAGGTCTGAATGGCAAAGGGAAAAGAATTAGTTGTGGGAGGTCCTCCTTTGAGCATTGTTAGAGCACAAGGATAAAAGAAAACATCCCATGTGGGGTGACCCATGCTCCATGCGCTAGTTTCTTTGGTTTTATCCCCCCCACCCTTTCTTTTATAGATACTAACAGAGTAGGAAGTTAGCATCTTCCCTTGAAAAAACAAGAGCTGACAGGAGGTGTGATGTCGGAACAGCATTGACGATGTTATTAAATCCGTCAGTAAACAGTCTCAAACACACCGACAGCAATGCTGTCTCCTTAACTTCTGCCCAACAAGTAGCGATATCAGTTCCACTTCCGTGAGGTTTGCAACCGAACAGAGGAAAAGTTGCTATAGGCAAGAAGTATTTTTAGAGTCCAAATCCAGCTGTCGCAATGGGAAACCAGAATAGTGTTCCAAAATGCCTCATGAGGCGTTTGGACACCCTCACTAGGGACTGAAGGGATTTGCTTCATCGCTGAACATCAGCTAAGGTCAGATAACTAAAACGAGCATGAGGCTGCCCTCTTTGGGAGAAGAGAGAAGGAAACATCTGTCTTACATAAAATCTACTCTGCACTCCTAGACTCGCCTAGTAGTCCCACTTCTTCCACTGTCTTTGCAGCCTACTTCTACATTTGGGTTATTTTGGTGAAATAAAGGAGACCTCCGATTTTCTAAATCCCAAGCTGATCCGTGAGGTTACACAGCAGCAGTAGAGCAGAGGACTGTCTGAGGGCAGGAAGATGATATTCATTGACAAAGAAGACATGGGTGCTTCTTTAGCCCCCATAGTCATATAATTCGTGAGGTCATAACATTTTGGGGGTCATAGGTTCTTTTGAGAATCTGAGCAAAGTTCTGAAACTTCTCCTCAAAAAGAATCACACCCATGAATTTTGCATAAGGTCGAAGAGGTCTCCTTGGACGCAAAGCCTCCACGAAGACATGGCAAGAGTTGGATTCTGTTTCTCCAATTATAATATTTTATTCACTAATATTCATTGAGCACTTACTGTGTACTAGCCACTGTGCTAAGTGTTTTATACACAGTCACTTATTTCATCCTCAAAACAATCCTTTGAGTTAGATTCCATGATAGTTCCAATCTACAGATGTGGAAACTGAGGCTTAGAAAGGCTGGGAAACTTACTCAAAGCCACTAGCTAGAAAAAGGCAGAGCTGGAATGCAGGTCTAACTCCAGGCCACTATGCTGTGAAGTCACCAACGTGTCAAACTATTTTTCAAGCTGTTAAGAAGTGTCTCCTACCAGTTTTTAGAAGAGTCCTTCTTGGGTGGATCAGGCTATAAAACTTTGATCTCCCTTCTTTCTATCGTTTCTCATCTGTGACAGCATATAGTACTGAAAGAGAGATACCTACGGTGAAAATATAGAAGATCTGCCTGAGTAATAGAATCTGGAACCAAAAAAAAAAAAAAAAAAGTTTGGTCTATGATTCTTGTTAAGTAAATCAGGCTTCTTGTCCTTACAAATTTGAAGATGCCTGGGCTGTCAGCCTTACATTTAAGAGAAAACTTTAATACTCAGTGATCTATAGTTGCGGCTAAACAAATCAGCATTTCTGCTCACATACCTCTCCTTCCACTCTACCTCACTTCGAGAGACAAATGTCTTATTTTAAGTGAGGTCTTTAATACCATTTGGTTATTATTCTTCCCTACTTTTAGTTGTGGCAAGACTCCAGGAAAGAATCAAATAAATAGAAAGGAACTCGATCATCCCTATTTCCCTACAAGAAAATAAGACTAGAAAGAATTCAATTAGCATTAGGCATTCGGGACCCAAGCTGGCCACTGTGGGATAATCATTTGAGTCCCATACCTCATACCTTGTCAGTCATCATTAATGGCCTATCACCCTCCCCGTGTGCAGAATTTTTCTCACCAAAGCACTCAGGCCATCACTATCAATTGATCTGAGTTGGAAATGGGACCCACCTGCCAATTCTTGTTGCAACAGTGGCGCCCTTTAACCTTGAACCTGTACATTTGACACTTGGTGTCCTAGTTTCAGAAAAGAGGTTTGTGGCATTCCAACGACTGAGGGAGAAGATGAGTGCATCTGAAGTTCCTTACAACTTGGTGGCTTTAGGGCACTTTCATCTTCTAAGCCAAGGGATCAGGGTTTGATCTCTAAGAGTTAAAAGAGAAGATCGTTTTGAAGAATTAACTCAGCCAAGGACCATCCAAACAGGTTAAACCAGTGTGCCCTCCAGCAGGTCCTGCTGTCAGCCTGCCCCCATCCAGAGCCGAGTGACCACAGCAGCAGAGGGTGGGGTCCAACCTGGCTTTTCTGTGCTTTCTCAACAGCACATGTCTGATCCCCTAGAGGGCTGTGGACACAGCCCCTCACTGCTCCTAACACAGTCAACCCCAGTGCCAACCAGGGTCCTGTCATGATCCTGTGGCTCAGCCACCCCTCAAACCTTAGTAATGGCAGGAGCTAAAAAATGTCAAATCTCCTGCTTCAGGGGAAGTCTTTCGGGGATTTTCTTTTACTGGTCTATGTGTCCCGATGGCAAGTCAGGAAGAGGTACCTTTAAAGGGTCTCATGGAACTAACATCACCAGAGCCAGCAATCAGGTTCCCTAGTAGAGAGGAGAGATCCTGGCAAAGTTGAAGGAAGAGTCGGCAAACCTGAATTTGGGGTGGACACAAAACTAACCTAATTTATATCCAGTGTTTGGTGATGGGGGGAACAGAGTTTTCCATCTGTTAATCACCTCCCCAATCAAGTTCCTCTCTTTTTGAGGCCACGAAGAAGCAGAGACACATTTCTTAAAGAGGTCGTGTTTGAGAAGGGAAAGGTAGGGGGCCGTCCATCATTGCACTGGCTAAATGCACTCCTGGAGAAGCCAGATTCTGGTGCTTTACCCAGTAAAAATAAGGTCGTACAAGTCCCATTTGCTCGGAGCTTTTGAAAAAGGAACCCCATTCCCATAAAGCACTTGAGTTCAGCCTCTGGATTATTTTTTTATTTGATTTGGTTGTTTTTCTCTGGGTTTGGGTGTGATGTAAGAAGAGCTTTTTAGTTTTGTTCTGAATAACATCAATCCTTGCACACTCTATGCAAAAATTTTGTAAGCATTGCAATAATGCTATGAATTACAAGGAACTATTTTAACTTTATTACACTTTCTGTATAAAAAAATTGTATTTAATATTATTTCAACTGCAGTCTTGTAAAATATATTAATAAAAATAATGATTGGTAAGAAGGAAAGCACCCTTGTCCACTTCTTTAGGGAATTCCACTTTCACAGTTGATAAATCAGTTACTCCCATTGACTCTGCCGCAGAAATAAATTTTCAGGTTAACTTCTCTTCTGCATTTCTTTGATCAGTGGCCTAACATGTTAGTTAAGCCACTGTAGTTCTTAGGAAGAGAGTCACACAGGCTGCTTTATAAAAGAGAGCTCATTATAAGGTAATACATGGCCTGGAACTGGGGAGTCCCCAGCACTTGGTGAAGGTAAGGGAACAGCCATCCTCTACTGCTTTCCTAAAGACCTGGACAGGCTCCTTTTGCTCTAGTTTACCACTCCCGTCTAAATCAGTGAAGAAGCCAATCTGCTTGCTCTTATCAGGTAAAATATTTTTAATCAGGCTACCTTAGCATTCCTGGTCAGCCTATGGATGAGACACTTTTTAAGCCCGTTGCCCATCCCTGGTCCAGTTTTCATCCTCTTCCACACAATACCCTAACCCTAATCCCCTATCATGGCAGAATACACTACACTCAATCCTCCATTTCAGCCTCTCACCTCTCCTGGCCTTCCAGAGTGTCATGTTTTTGCACATACTATTCCGTCCACCTAGAATGCCCTTCCACGTAGCACCACCCTATCACAGGATATCATCCTTCAAGATCCCATTCTCATATCATCACCCTTATCATTCTTCCTTGAACCCTCCATTAATTTTTTCTAATTTCTTATATAATCCTACATTGTATTGATACTATGATTTACCTACTTACCTATCAGCCTGCCACTCCAGAATGCTGTTATCCATTTTTGAAGTTTATAAAGGAGTAATGACATACCTCAATAGATTCTCATAATTACATGATAAGGTAGAGAGATCATTTCCTCACCTAGGAAATCGAAGACTAATTTTACATCTCCAGTACATGACACAACCTGTGTGCCTTCTCAATTGTATTTTCACCGTAGGCTACATCCTGTCAAATTTAGCTCCTGACTACAAATGATGCTGAAGCAGCATTACAGAATCCTCAAAGGTAAAAGGCTATGACAAAAATTTTATTCACAGGCAGGGTGCAATTTATCTCCAAAGATGCCATCATTTTATTACATGGTTTCATTTTGGGGGAAAACTTACCAAAAAAAATGTAAATCAGAATGAAATCAGAGAAATCACCTTTCAAGATGCATTGGTGAAAAACATGTGGAAGCAGAGCTAAAATGATAAACACTAATGAGAGGGAAAGCCTGTTACTGATGAGTCAAACTAATTGACATAATTGTTACTACAAAATTAGAAAACAGATGAAATACCAGGCAACTAAAAAAGAGCTGTATTCATTTTCCTCCATGGAAGGAAATTTTTTTAACAGGCAAGTAGGTATAAATCAGCAACTTTTACATTTCCTCCAACTTGACTCCTTTGAAAAAGAGGTAAAAACTGTAGTTCGATTAGCAACCAAGCCCCACTTTATCCAAGGAAAAGAGCCCAGGATACAGAGCTGGGGAACGGAGATCAGAGTGCAGAGAAATAGACACATTTCAGAAAAAGCTTGTGAGTAGCATGTATGAATTAGCTTCTTCAATTAAGTCCAATGACAGGTTAATTTTAGTCTGTGGATGCTTATCTTAATTATCCTCAATAACACTAAACGTTTGTGGTTCAGGATCAATGTACAGCCCCCACTGAAGACCCTCCTAACCCATCAATGGAGAAACAGCAGATCAGCCTTCGAGACTCCCTGGCACAATTAATTAAACATAATGATAGAATCCTTGTGAGATATTTCAAGGAACCTGTTAGAATGTAAAATGGGTATATAAAATGTGAGAATAGGATCTTCCAAATTATGGTATATTTTAATTGGAAGTAAGATTTTGGAATGGCAATGTCTAGGATAATAGATATTAAATCAAGGTAGAAACTATAACATTAAACCATCTGTTTTAATCTATTAAAAGACCAAGTCAAGAATTGCATTGAAAAACTTGGTGGGCAAAAATTAACCTATAAAGCTTGAATAAAAAGAAAATCAATATTTTAAAATAGACTTCATGGTAAAAAGTATTAGGGGAGATTACGATTAATAATATATAATGATGAAGTTCCTGCCTTGCTGATTATACATAATTAAACCATTATACTGAACAGGAGAGTAACAAAAGCCAAAAATCCACAACTTTGAAGAATAAGGAAAAAATTGACAAACATAATTGCTCTTTATCTTATAACTTACAAGTTGGAAAAGCATTAAAAATAATCACACACACACCCCTACACATGGCATCAAAGAAACTTCTCTTTGTCCCATGATCATATAAAAGAAAGAAATATAATCTCAAAATGAAAACATTAAAGAAAACTTTTCCGACTATATTCTCTGAAAGCAGAAATGGATGGTATGTTTTATATTAACATAAAACCCCAGGAATTTCAGATTGAAAAACACTCCCCTAAGTAATTAGTGATTTGAGAAAGGAACCCAGCCTATTTAAAGAATTAAAAACACTACAAATTATGCAATTTGGCCAAAGCAGTCTTCTGTCATGATAAAAGCATTTAAACTTACCATAGATAAATGAACAAAGCATTCAACTTAAGATTTCAGAATAATCAACGAAAGAGCAAATATCAGTAATAAATATAAGGTGGCCTAAATAATTTTAATTTCTAAATTTTACATCTTAAAAAGTAGAAAGCAAAAATCTAAGACAAAACTGCTGATAAATATTGAAAAACATGAGAACAAAAGTTTGAGACACATATAAATTTTTAAATGTTATAGCAACATGTTATTTCCTTATAACAAAAATAGAAAACCTCAATCACGTACAATGTGAAATTAGCCCAAATTAACAAAGCAAACATCTGTGCTTGTTTCTTAAGTAAAAGTAAAATAATTTAGGAAATTCTATTCAAAACATACCTTTTATGACATTAACCCATATATTTTACATATAATGCACATGCATGCAGACATTCACAAATTTATGCATAAAGAAAAACTATCATGAGATCTGCTGTAACCTATGCTAAAAAATGTAAAATTTTGAGAGATAAATATAAAATGAAGAGACTAACTCTTAGCTGAACCGACTAAAATTGATTTTTATTCTCTTCAAGTTAATTTGCACATTTAACAAAATCCCAACAGAAATTTTCTAGGAAGTAAACAAAATAATTCTAAATTTTATTAGGCAAAATAATTGTTTTTAAAAAGGCAAGGAATATTCCATACAAAAAGCCACTAAAATGATAAAAACCTAACAGACTATTTAAAGGCACAACATAGCAATAATGAAGATAGTAATGTTTCAAAAACAAAAATACAGATCAATTGTACTTGGCATTATTTCCCTACCTAGAAAACACCCTCTCCTTTCTTTGACTGGCTTACCCCTGCTCACCCACTAAGATCTGCCTCAGACATCTTCCCTCCCGGAAAGTTTCTCTGACTTGCATTCTCGACAGAGCGAGCAGCCCTTTCTCTGTACTCTTAGGGAACCCTGGACATACATCTATCACAGCTTACATTGTACTGAAGCAACCTATCAATTCTTCTGCTCACGCCACTAGAATGAGGGCTCAAGAACAAAGGCACGGCTTCCTCATTATTTTATCACCTAAGCCTAGCCAAGTGCCAGGCACCTAAGTGGAAATGCTTGAACAGACCAGAAAACCCAGAAATAGACGCAAGTGCATTTACGAATTTGTTTTATATCAATGTATCACTTGAATCTACCATTTATTCTTAAGTACCTCAGAACAGAAAGCAAGAACAAGATGGTGATCTCTGCATTCATTCAGCTCACAAGTGGGCAAACGTGACAATGAAACAAATAGCTGCAGATATGAAATAAACAATAACGAGGTGTACATGGTGCCAGGGAAGCAGGTAGGTGGAATGCAATTACAAACCAAGAGAAAAAGTACTGATTATTTGATAGTTACTAGGAAGACTGATCGGCCGTTGTTTTGGCGAGAAGTTTCAGATTCCCACCTTAAAATACCTCCAGTGGATCAGAGTTAAATATTTTTGTTCATCTAGTGTCTACTGAATGTTTATTCTCTTCTAAATGAATAACACACGCTCCTTGCCCGTGAATATCTCAAGAGTCTAGAGATGGACAGAAATGTAAAAAGGCCAATTACAACATAATATGGAAGAGCTGTGGAAAAGATTAAAAAAAAAAAAAAAGGAAATTGACCAGCAACCTACCTATGATTTGAGGAAGAATGACAAAAGAAACTGCCAAGAGGAAAGACTAGCACATTCAAACAGGCAATTCTCTAAGTTCTTGCTTCTCTCACACCACGCCACACAGAGAACTCTTTTTAAAATAGTAGCAGTAAATAAGAGAAACGGTTAAAAAGTATGCGCTCATAGGAACTCATGCAAATTAATAAGAAAACCATCAAGACATCACTAAATAAATGACCCAATAATAAGCATGTAATCCACACAAACAAAAATATACACTCTTTTTTCCATTCTAAGACACTGGAAGATGTAACACAGAATGAATAACTGCTTTTCAAGAAAAACAAAGGAACTTGCCTACCTTTTCTATCAAAAAGGAAAGGTGAGACAAATACACATCTCTGCATTGGTGCAGTGGAGTGGACACTGGTATGTGTTTTCAGAAAGTAATTGGTCAGTTTTAAAGAGTCATAAAAATCTTCATACCCTTTGGCCCAGTAATCCCATCTTCAAAATTCATCCAAGCAACCATATTTGAATAGGAAAAAGTTGTTAGCGACAGTGATAAACATTGCAACAGGATTTAAAGATGGGAAAAATTAGCAGCACTACCTAACCAGTTGAAAGGGAAGGCTACTTAGATCATGGTTAGTTCAACTTTATGGACTAGCATGCTGTCTTTCAAAGGGTTGTGAGGATTTTACAGTAAAGCAAATTATAATGTTGAGTGTGTAAAACGATGTACACATCTGAATCAAGACTTCTAGGGAAACTGAAAATGACGCAAGCTGATTGATTTGGATGGTGATACTGTAGCTATAGTTTTCTTATTATCATTTTTGTGTTCATGTTTGTATAATAAACTTTTTCAAAAGAGACTAGTATCTGCTCTTTTTCTGTAAAACAGAATTAATAACACATACTTTGACCCCACAAATAATCGACAAGAAGGAAAATGTATAGACCCAAAATTGTTTACTGCAGTGTTATTTTTTTTTTTTAATTTGGAATTTGCCTTTTTCCCAACAGTAGGGCCAATAGGTAAATAAATCATGGCCCGTTCAATCAATGGAATATTGTAAACGTTAAAATAATTTTGGAAACCATAGGACAATATCACATTTAAAATAAGTCAAAAAGACCTATAATTACACGAACGCTAACTGCAGCTGTGAAAAGATATATATGTATTGTTAAGGATGAAAAGGAACCACTAATAATTTTAAGTTACACTGTTAAGGTGATATGAATATCGTTGCTTATTTCTGTTTTCCTAAACTTTAAGTATAGTGACTTTTTAATAGCTAATTTTGTAAAATGGACAAACAGAAATCAGTTTCAAGCTTAGCCAAAGAAGTTATTCATTTTCAATTTCCAGTCCATTTCTTCAAGTCTACCAATGGGTCAAATTTGAAAAAACCTCTGAACACAGAGAACCCTGGGGATTTAAGGTGGTCTCTCCTTCCATTTCACATATTCTCATTTTTTCATGAGATCTTTGAAAATGTTCTTCTGGGCCCTGTGATGGTTACAGAGCTCGACTATGGATTTGACATCAAAGAACAGACCACACATCTAAGACTTATTTGGGCACCAAGACTGTAGGAACTTGGCTCCCCTGCTGGACTTCAAGTAAGGACCAGGTGAGGAAGGGTCCAACCCTTCCCCCTTTTAAGAGATTTGAAGGGGGAACCCAGAGAAAACTTTTACCACAACTTGAAATTTATAGCTACCTTAAATTGTGAGGATAATAATTGATACAGTCCAGTCCTGGAGACTCTTTCTCATCACTGCTCTCTTCATTTACTCTCATCCCTCAAACTCCCCCAAATTCCTCCTGCCTCAACATTCTAGGTTTGTTTGTCAAGTTGGACCTTATATTCTCTGATTTCAAGTGGTTTCATACAGCCTTAATCCATCTTGAATCCATCCCTCCCATGATTTCTAGGCTTCATAACCCACCTTCCTTAGCTCCCATGATACTGCAATTCATGACTCCTCCTTCAACATCTGACTTCTCCTCTCTGTAATAGACTCCATCATAGATAACCGACCAAGGTGCTCACAGCCCGATAATTAATCCCTTCCCCAGTACTACAGACAGTTACCACAGGGGTTCTTCTCTACTCTTTAAAAGTGAATTATGTCATACACTATAATCTGACCCAACTAGTTTATATTCCTTAATCTTTCCCTCTCTAGCCAAATACGTATTCTCCAATTCCTATAGGTATTCTCCAATTCTCCAAATATAAGAAATTATATTTCTTAATAAGAAAAGAGATAAACTTAGAGTGTTGGGTACAGATACAGAGGAAGGGCATTGGTTTGGCTGTCAACTAGACCTGTGTCTGAGCTAGACCGGTGTCGAAGACCAGGTTCCCTCATAAAGAATGCCAGTGAATTCTGATCTCAATCATCTTATCCATCCCCAGTCAGTTCTTTTCTTTAGATTTCCTTAATATTGTGTGTATAGTTTACTCTTTTCCTTGAAGGAAAAATATTCCTTCTCTTGAGCCTCTTCCTTTTTTTCCTAGACCCTCTTCCTTTTTTTCCTAGACCTTGCTATATTTTGCCTGCCAACACAGTCAAATCTCTCCTGTGTCACGTACAGACCCAAATGTGTTCTCTCAACCCTGCCCACCTCAAGAAAATTCACCATCCAAATTCTTGAAAACAGTCTATACTCACTTCTTCAGTTTGCACACTTATAGTCTTCAATCTAATTTTATTCCCTAGGTCTAATATGATGTTGATCTCTAAAAAGGTCACCACTGACCTCCTAGTGGTCAAATCAGGTTTTCCAGTGGCTATTTCTCCATTTTGACCCCATCCAGTCCTGAGTCCACACTCTTAACACCATGATGATGGCTACACAGCATCCACTTACCCGTCTTATTTCCTTCCAGAGCCCCATGTGGCTCAGGCACCCAGCCTGCCCCATGACATCCACATGACTCCAGGAAACAGGAACTGTTACCAATAAATAATGGCTAAATTAAACCAAAGCACCTACAACTCCTTAGTCTTTGTTTTCCATTTTGATGATTTCACAGTATCCCAGACAGATCTCTGACATAAGTTTCAAAATTTGCCCTACTGATTTCATTCTTCTGACAGCTCTGTCAAGATTCTGAGTTACAAAAACATTTCCACAGAGAAACAGAAAGGGGTCCATGCCCAAGTTCTTCACCACAATGTTAAGTTTATACCACCAGCCTTTCCTCATGCTTTCTCCTTGCCTTTGACTCTTTCTTTAGCTCTTGTTTCTCTTTGGACATCAATCTTTCTTTGTCTATACAATGAGTACAGTTGGCATAAAGGCAGTGACCTTTCTTTTAAGCTTGTTTTTTCCTGCCTCTGCCAAACATGGTCTTCACATGAATTGCCAAATAATCCTTTTAAATTATCCAACTTAACTGTCACAGTAACCTTATAAACTAAGCAGGACACATATTTCATCTTGCAAATGGGGAAACTGAGTCCCAGAAAGACTCAGTGACTATCCCAGTTTACATGCCCAGCAGAGGAAGATCTAGACTCTCTTCAGTGCATCTATATTTACTGAACACCAATCATGTGCAAGGGGTTCCAGGCTCAAGTACCACTGCTCCTTCACAATGTGGCACATCAACCTTGTTTCCTGTCTGGCCATTTGTTAGTTATGTGACTGTGACAAGCCTGGAGTCTTGCCTCCTTCCTCTGTAAAATGAAGGTGTCCATTGAATGATCTCCACTAGCCCTCCCTTCTAGTGATCTCACATAGTGCTCTGTATGCTATTTCTCATCAGAGTGGCCAGTTCTGAATGGGACAGGACTAGCCCATCAATTCACTGGCCAAGTAATTAATGAATATGTGCTAAGTGCTGGCCATGCTTCAAGGTGTTTGGGGATTATAATAAACAAGACAGGCATGGCCTCCATCATCATGGAGTTTATAATCTAGTAGGAAGGGGCAATGCCAAAATATGTAATACAGATAATTTCCAGACACTGGAAATAGTAACAGTAATAGTAGTAACAGAATTAAACTCCTCCCTGAGGAAGGTGATATCTGAGCTGAGATTTCATGAGAAATCAGGCACACAAAGAACTAGGAGAAGGGCACTCCAGCAGAGGAAACAAAGTTCTTAGAAAAGTGCAGCAGGTCATTAATTTCATTACTTAGAAAGACTGAACATTCAACTACTTTGCTCTTCTTGATTTTCTTCTGTGAATTAGACATACAGAATGTAATGACTGTCTTTTACTTGATGGAAGAGTATGAATATTATCTTTCCCTCCGGGACAGAACACTCTTTTTAGGTACTAAGGATGGCTTCTTTAATTGACCATCAAGGACTCTCATGAAAAAAAACAAAGGGTACAGGGAGTGCCTTTGAGGCCAACAAGAAGGGAGAGTATAGAGATTCTGTGAGGTTAATAAGAGAACAGAAGTCAGAGATCCCTCGTAGCAGACCCCTCACACTACACCATGCCAAGGAGAGGCCAAAATTTCCAAAAACACGTTACGCCATACCAGGGATTGGAGGCTGGACTCCAGGGACCAGAATCCCCCACTTCAGCCAAGATTCCTATACTTCAACATCCAGTCAAGGTGATGTACTGAGCTTACATTTTAATGCCCACACTCTGATCTAAACACATTTCAAGTGAGATCTAAAACAAGACAAACATAGCGTAAAGCAGAAACATGGAAATTCAAAGCATGGGAGGCTAAAACTTTGGAGTTGCTGATGCCCAGGACCAGAAGCAGACAGAGGCTGTCTGTGGGCAATACCCTCACTGCTTAAAACTAAGGAAGGAAGGATGAAAGAAGAGGGGGAAAGCTTGCAGCATAAGAGGCAATGAGAAGCTTCTTGCCTACAGCATAAAGAGAATTAGATACAGCCTCATTACAAGCACCTGGAAGTATCAAAAATTTCCCTAATGTTGCTCTTGGGGAGAAGACTTAGCAAGTAATGTAAAACTTAGTTCTAGACTCAGGTCCTAGACAACTCAGATAAAAAAATCATTTCAGTCAAAGAAAACCACCAAAACAGAAATCTGAAGCTGAGGTGGGGGGCAAAGGGTGAGGAATCAAAACATACGAATGAAACTAAGAGTAAATAGGTAAGCAATAAGCCAACAACTTAAAATTTTCAATCTAGATGAATTAATATGATAGAATAGTCTGGAAAAGATTTTCATATAAGTAATTATCTTCAAAACAAAAACATCCTTAAAATGGAAAAACAGATATGAAGCTAAAATGAAAAGACTTCTATGAAAGTATCAGATAGAACTTTTGGAAATAAAAATTAGTCACCGACTGAAATAAAAAGTTAATGGAAAAGATAAACTCTGGAATGGACACAGTCAAAAAGAGAGGCAGCAAATTGGATATTAAAGGATTCAGCTAGAGTGCAGCACGAAAAAGGAGTAATTCTTAAAGTATTAAGAGGGATGGAGATTAGATGCAGAAGTACAAATATACACTTAATTGGAGTGTCAGAAGAATAGAAGATTTGTTGGAGAAGGAATATTAAAGAAGATACACTAAGGATTTTCTAGAATAAAAGATAAACAAGAGTTATCAATTTTAACATACACTCAGAGTACTGAGAAAGATAAATAAAAATAAATTTATAGACATTTAAATAAAACTGCAGAAATTATGTATAAAGAGAAAATCTTAAAAGCTATCTGAGAAGGGAAAAAAGTGTTATAACCCACAAGGAGATAATACTAATATAAGCACAACCAGCCTGTATCATTTAAAGTGCTGGTGGAACATAATTATCAAGATAAAATGGTTTACACAGTTAAACTATCTTTAGACATAGAGCAGGAAAAAATGTACACACACACTATATATGTGTATGTGTATGTATGTGTGTGTTTGTTTATATACATATAGGATGATGGGAAACCCTCTAGAATAGTGGTCTCCAACTTTTTTGGCATCAGGGACCAGTTTCACGGAAGACAATTTTCAGATGGACAGGGGCAGGGGGATGATTTGGGTGGTAATGCGAGCCATGGGGAGCGATGGGGAGCGATGGGGAGCGATGGGGAGCAGCAGATGACGCTTCGCTCCTTCGCCTGCCTCTCATCTCCTGCTGTGCGGCCCGGTTCCTAACAGGCCGTGGACCAGTACTGGTCCACGGGCTAGGGGTTGGGGACCCCTGCTCTAGAAGACCTTTCTGGAAAAGCTACCAAATGATGGACTCATAGAAGAATAAAAGTTACCATAGGAGGATAAAAAAAAAGGCAAGAAAGTAGAAAAAAAGGAGCAAAGAATAGATGATTCAATTACAAAATGACTAAAGGATTCAAATAAACATTTCTCTGAACAAGATATAAAAATGAACAGTAAGCACTTGAAAATATGTTCAATATCATTAGTCATTAGAGAAATGTAAACCAAAACCCGCAATGAGATACCATTTCACACCTAATAGAATGGCTATAACAGATAAACAATAGCAAGTACTGGTAATGATGTGGAGAAATTGGAACCCTCATATGTTGCTGGTGGGATGGCACCTTGGAAAACACTGTGGCAGTTTCTCAAAATATGTGATATCTATTTGTACAAGGGAATATTATTTGGCAATAAAACAGAATGAATTACTGATACATACTACAACGTGGATGAATGATGATAACATTATGCTAACAGAAAGAAGCAAGACACAAAAAGCCAAATATCGTGATTCCATTTATATGAAATGTCCCAAATAGGCAAATCTATAGAAACAGAAGTTAAGTTAGTCAGTGGTTGATAGGGGTTAGGGGAAAGAAGAAAGAAGAGAGACTGCTAATGTATATGGAGCTTCTTTCTGAGGTAATTAAAATATCCTGGAATTAGATGGTGGTGATTGTTGCGCAACTGTGAATGTACTAAAAGCTACTAAACTGTACGCTTCAAAAGTGTGAATCTTGTGCTTTGTGATTTATCTCTCAATAAAATTATGATTTAAAAAGTTTGAGAGTGGTTGGCTATAGGTAAAATAGTATTTATACAGAAATGTATAATCTTAATGGTGTATAATAGAAAAGAAGAAATCCAGAAATCTAAATATGTAAGCATCTACCTCAAGAAGTTAGAGTAAGAAAAGCAAATCAAACTTAAGACAGACACAAAGATAAAAACAGAAATCAGTAAAGTAGATACAAACATACACAGAAAAAAATCAGAAAAGTTTTTTCTCTGAAATGATTAATAAATTGATAACCCCTTACAAAATTAAAGAAAAAAGAGAGAAAACACAAATTAACAATATTTAAAGAAAAACAGGTTATTACTACAGAGTCTTCAGACATGAAAAACTTCACCAGAGGATATTATGAATGAATTTATACCAATAAATTTGACTATCTGGATGAAATGGGAAATTCCTCAAAAATGCAATTTACCAAAGCAGACAAAAAGAAATAGAAATTTTGAATTACTAAATATCTCTTAAAGAAATTGAATCCATTATGTGAAAGCTCCCTACCAAGAACTCTCAAGGCCCAGAAGTTTTCATCAGTGAATTCTAAACATCCAAGGAAGAAATAACTCCAATATTTTGCAAAACTTTCTAGAAAATATTAATGATAGGAAGGTAACTTCACTTTTTTTCTTTGAGGCCAGAACAACCTATTATATTTCCAAACTATAACAAGGAATTTACATGACAAATAGTTATAGACAAATCCCTTTCAGGATGATAGATGCAAAAATTCTTAGCAAAATATTTCTAATTCTATGCCACCAAAAGCATAAACTTCATCAAAATTAAAAACATTTATGCAAAGGACACTATCAAGAAAGTGGTAAGACAACCCAAAAAACAGGAAAAAATGTTTATAAATCATAAATCTAATAAGGGCTTAGTACCCAGAATATTTAAACAATACCTACAGCTCAAAATCAACAAACCACCAACCTTATTTTAAAATGGGTAAACACTTGAATAGACATTTCTCTAAGAAAATAATAAAGTTGCCAATAAGCACATAAAAAGATGCTAAGCATCACAGTCATTAAGGATATGCAAATCAAAACCACAATGCAATATCATTTCATACCCACTAGAATGACTATGCTCAAAGAAATAGAAAATAACAGGTGTAAGTGAAGTTGTGAAGATATTGGTACCGTCAGGCGCAGCTCAAGGGAACGTAAAATGGTGCAGCCACTGGGGAAAACAGTTTGGTGGTTCCTCAATACTTTCAACATATACTGACCATACAAATCCTAGGTACATTCCAAAAAGAATTAAAGAGGTGTTCAAATAAAACTTGTACACAAAAAATTGATAGCATCATTATTCATGATAGCCAGAAGATGTAAACAACCTAGGCGTCCATTAACTGATAGAGAAATAAAATGTAGTATATGCATACAATGGAATATTACACAGCCATATAAAGTATGGATACATGATACAACATGGACCAAC